>NC_057799.1:73722711-73934932 GCF_018294505.1 Triticum aestivum | reverse complement strand
GCCCGTCCACGGCCGCAGATCCGCATCGTCGACACCATCCTTAACCCAACCATCGGAGCAGCTTCTGACGCCCCGTCCACGGCCGCAGATCCGCGTCGTCGACACCATCCTTAACCCAACCACCGGAGCAGCTTCACCTACGCCCTTGTCCACGGCCACAGATCCGCTTCGCCCACACCGTCGTCCACCCTACCGGAGCCGCTCCACAAACACCCTACTCGACGGTTCTAGATCTCCTGACCGGACCCCGACAGCCAGCGCAATGTCATCACCCTCGATGTTTCTAACCTGATTCCCACCGTCTGGAGAGATGCCAAGCACCCGCCACGGCCTAGGTACTTGTCACCTTTAAAGCCGTCCAACATCACCTGCCCGATGTACTTCAAATATACTAACCGGTCGTTGTTACCTGTTATGCAGCTGGCAAAAACTACAAGGTCGATGTTTCTTCTGGATCTAACAGCTTGGCCAACCAAGATCCTGGACTGAGGCATTGCTATGATCTTGTAAGCGCATCTCTCTCTCTCTTGTATTGTTCTGTGCCTGCCAGCGTGCTTTGCTAGGATTTTCGACCAGTAATCCCTTTGTGCAGACAATGATTTCTACTACTGGCGGCTAAATTAGATATGTAGATGTCATACATGATACTACCTCGTACCTCCGTTCCTAAATATAAGTCTTTCTAGAGATTCCACTATAGGCTACATACGGAGCAAAATGAGTGAATCTACACTCGAAAATGCATCTATATACATCTGTATGTGGTCCATACTGGAATCTCTACAAAGACATATATTTAGGAACAGGGGCAGTACATTACACAAAATCGTAGGTGGCATGTAGGAATTCCAGTGCACTACATTAGGCTCCCTTAGAGTGCCTGCTAGTCCAGCATACAGAGTCATGGCTAGTTTATGGTACGCACACAATCGTTAATTGGTGGTTTAAATATGCGCAAGGGATATGCAATGTAGTATCATGTAGAGATGTCTGAAATTAGTCGTGTCAACTTGCAGATAGGGTTACACAATGAAAAAGTACAAGATGTATGTGGCAATTTCATGGAACATCGCAAAAAAAGGAGAGGCAGCGGTGAGCCTAAACAGTGTGCTATGGTACGTCACTCCTCCATTGCAATCATCGTGACATGTTATTTGTATGCCAGTTCTATTAGCCAAGTTTCTTAGGGACAGTTATTACGAGTTATCCTAAGAAAATAAGCACCTGTGAATATAAGCTCCATGTAATAAGCCAACCAGTTCTTTTCATTGCATTTTCAGCTTATCTTTGGTATGATCAGTGGAAAGTCTAGATTGCATTATATATTTTTTCATTTTGCTGCCCATATGGAAATTAATTTGACTTGCAAACATCACAAATTGAACCCAGTGTAGTAATTAATATGATAGGAAAACAAACCATCACTATTTGCTCAAAATGCAAATACAAAGATACCATCTACTTGGCACAATCTACTTTGGTCAATGTTTTCCATAGAGATCTCATTGCCTAATTTAAACGAAGAACGCATGACCCACATTTAAATGAAGAACAATTATTTATTGAAATTTGATGGTCCAAGTGGCTGGTTATTATCGTATAGCAGCACCACCTGAAAGCATCATATAGCAGCAGCAGCTTATAGCAACTCATCGTACAGCAGCAGCAGTCTGCAATTCATCATATACCAGCAGCAGCTCATAGCAATTCATCATATAGCAGCAGTAGGAGCAGCTCATAGCAATTCATCATATAGCAGCAGCAGGAGCAGCGCATAGCAATTCATCATATAGCACCAGGAGGAGCAGCTTGTAGCAACTCATCATATAGCAGCAGCAGCAGCTCATAGCAATTCATCATATAGCAGCAGCAGCAGCTCATAGCAACTCATCATACAGCAGCAGCAGCTCATAGCGATTCATCATATAGCAGCAGAAGGAGCAGCTCATAGCAATGCATCATATAGCAGCAGCAGAAGCAGCTCATAGCAATTCATCGTATAGTGGATCAGAATGAAAATTTGGCAAAAAATCAGAGGAGATCCTCACCTTGTTGGATGAGCTCATCCTTTAACAGCACCTCAAGGCCATGGCCTGGGAGGAGGGGAGGGGGAATAAGGTGCCTTCTGCCGCAGTGTGGCATCAGCCGTAGTTGTGCAGCGCCCGCCGGAGTAGTGCGTTGGACGAACCACAGTGGAGCAGCTGCTGGAGACCATGAGAATGAGGGCCGACGCCAGAGGGAGGAGCAGCCAGGGAGATTTTCCCCTACCCGCCGGCCATGTAGCCTAGCTGGACATAACATCGTCGAGGACCAGGCCAGATGGGACCAGTGGCGACGGCTCGCTGGAGGAACCCTAGTGCTGCAGGCAGGGGATCGAGGTAGAGGGAAAGGGGAGAGGAGATGCAAGCGGGCAGGGCAATGAATGCTTGCGTGTTTGTTTTTACTTGAGGGTCAGGTGTGACACGGGCGTCAGCAGTTGCATTTTAAGTGTAATATAGGCAGACAACAGAGTCATTTCACTATTCCCCTTCCCTTCAATTTTTAGTGAGGTTCTACCCGAAACACCCCCCTCCAAAGCGAAATTAGTTAAGCCCAAGCCCATAACTCAAAAATGACTTCTTTACATCTTTTATGGCTTATTTTGACAATATGCCCTGAAAAGGCGGAATCGAACTGGCCCTTAACCTGCAATTCAATTGTGCGTGCAATGATGAATCACTCCTGCCTGCTATCTGTACATTTAGGCATCATCATACATGGCATAACCTAATACATGTGCATTCCATTGTAGAATCTGGAATATGCAATGTTTATGTTAGTTCATACGTTGCACATGATGTTTAAATGCCCCTTAAATCTGGTCAGTCAAGTGATGGTCTTTAAGCCTCCTTCTTTGCTTCTTTTCTTGATATGTAAGATTTGCTCACACATCTGTTCAATTGCTTGTTTGCATCAGCCAACCATACTAGGACTGTTTGCTTTGATTACTTGCTGTTCTTGACCTAACACTCTAACAGAGCTTGTCAACGATTTAAACACTGAGGGCTGCTGTAGTGGGGCCTTGTCTAACTCATAGGTGACATAAAGGTTTGGCTGTACACTACAGTAGGCTCTCCAAGAGTACCTGGAGATCCAGTTCGAAGGTATGCCTAGTTTTTACATAGTGCAGACATAGTAAATGCTCATTTCATTGTGTGCAAGTGCAAGAGATGCGGCATGTTTCATTATGTGGTGTTGTTTTGTTATAATCTCATCCTTTTGTGTTCACAGACTGGAAAGTATGCATATTTATCTTCCAAGGAGACGAGTAACTAGTTTGTGTCACCTTGCAGAGGGGGTGCAATGAAGATAAGATTGAGGATTTCCAAGTACAAGATGTTAGGAAGGAGCCTTGCAAGAGAAGTAGGAGCTGCGCTGAGCCTCTTCAACCTGCTAAGGTAAGTCACTGTATGCAACTCAACAGTTCAATTCCTTGTTTGTTTCAGGCATAGTTAATTTTCTCTTTTCAATTGCTTTATTTGTCCTCAGTTAATGAGATGCCCAAATAATCATGCCTGATGTTCGGTACTTGTATCACTATTAGTTGACATAATTAAAGGCCTTACCATTTAATTACTCTGCCGAAGTGTGCCTAAAGCTTTGAAGTCTATTAACCAACTATTATTGCATGAGGCTCACAATCTAGTTTATACTACGCTAATGATTGCATAGTTTTGCCTGTTGTAGTATGTTTGTATGAAACCCTCTGCTGTTCATTATGCTCCCTAAGACTTTAATTGAGGCACAGAATGGCCAACTACTTGCTTACTTATACGCAACGTGCTGTCTAAATTTGTAACTTCTCTGTGTTTTCGATTGGGCCCCAACATCATGCTCCTCTGGTGAGCTAAGAGGGATTTCTGTATGCAGGCTGCACAGACTATCTTTTTTATAATTTTTAAAATATCACCTGCTTATGCTTCATGACGTGTAACATTTTTTTGAAAGTGACGTGTAACATTATTGTTAGTCCTGTTTTGCCATGTAGTACAAAATAGTGTCTTGTTCGCTTCACTGTTGTAACTATATTTTTGCCCTAGTCATGTGTACCTACAGAAACATTTCAGGATGAAGTGACATCAACACAAAGATCTGCGAGCAGTGCGGCATGGCCGTTACCGAATGATTATGGATTGGAATTGGAATGTGCTGATGTTCTCGAGCATCAACTAGAGGTGGCAAGACAATGTGTACATGATTGTCAACGTATAATCAACAAGTTGAGACTGGACATGCAGGTATTAGATGCAGGAGTCAAAAAAATGAAACAAGACACTGAGGTAACCATGAAGGAATTGGAGATTTTGCAGACTGAAATTTGTGCTATCTGAATCCGGCCAATCCTATTTTCTGAAGAGATTATAGTTCAAATGGAGTTAAGTTGATGCGCGTCCATGATGTATGAGCTGTATTTCCCCAGTGTATGTAATTTGTTGTTTGTGTATGCTTTATTATCACCTGTGCCGAACCATAATGCCCAGTGGGTATAATCGGCTGTAATTTCTTTATTGTATAGTGTAGGATTATTCTACCTTTCTATGCATTGATCTCTTTGTTGTATAGTGTATGCTTTTTAGAGGTGATAGTATTGAGTAGGATAATTCTTTGAATATGCTATATCGTTCAAACGGGGGCCAACTCGCCCGACCATGGCCCTTCACGGGCCGTCGGATCCATGGGCCTTGTACGTCTCGTAGGATCCATGGGCCTTCTACGTCTCGTAGGATCCATGGGCCTTCTACGTCTCGTAGGATCCATGGGCCGCCGACTCATTTATGGGTCTTGTACATACCTTTAATGGGCCGTAGACGGGCCTTTAATGGAAATCGTACGTTTTATGGGCTGACCATAACGGGCCGTTAATAGGCCGTATTTGGTGATGCTATGAAAATGGCCCAACAGACTAACCGTCCACAAACGGGCCAACTGTAACGACGAGCTGAATTTGGCCCACAAGCAGAAAATGACAGTAACGGGCTGTAAGTAACCGAATGCTGCAAATGAGCCCAAGAATAAATGGGCCCTCAGAAGGCCGAAAGTTAACTTGGGCTGGAAACGGCCCAACGGAATAACGGGTTGTTAATGGGTATAAAGTGATACACTGTTCATTACGGGCCGTTAATGGGTGTAAAGTAATACACTGTTCATTACGGGCCAGTTTCAGCACGGGCCGCTAATGGGCCAAGAGTTACAAAGGGCCTCATATGGGCCGAAAGACGTCATGGGCTATACATGGGCCAGAAGTGAAAACGGGTTGGAATCATATTGGATGGCCCAGATGACGCTACTGGGCCTAATTCGGATAGGGCGTAATGGGCCTTGGGTTAGCGGGCTGTAAATCGGCTATATGCGAACAGGTCGTTAACAGGCTTTCCATGGGCCGGCCCGCCAGCTTTTGACCAAGTCAAACGGGCCGGCCTTTTCATGGGAATGGGCCACTGTTGGGCCGTGCCACGTGTCGATGTATCATAGGCGCCTTCTGTCCAGTGAGTTGATGACATCTGTCCCAACGATGAGCCGACACGTGTTTCCTCTTGCCAATGATGATTTTACACGTTGAAAATCCCCATTGGTCGGGGCTGTTAACGGGTTATCGGATCCAAAACCCAACCCGATAGCTTAACGGTATTCCGTTACGGTGGATGCCACGTGTCGGTCACCCTTGACGAAAGCACTTCTGTGACGCGCGATTTATCGTCATGGAAGTGGACACTTCCATGATGATAATTTTGGTAATGTCATGGAACACTTCTACGACAGCACAGGTATGACTATCTTGATTCTGTCATAAATTTGTCATGGATGTACATGCATGACAAAAAACGCGACCTACTGTGACAAACACGTATCATCACGGAAGTGTATTTTTTTTGTAGTGTATGGGGGAAGCAAATATCCTTTGGTGGAAGTGTAGATCTAGGTCTCCTCCTTCAATCCCTAGCAAATCAACAAGTTTGAGTGGCTAGAGAGAGAGATCGGGCAAGAGAGCTTGAGAGGCATTAATGGTGGAGTGAGAGAGGCAAGAGGATAGTATGGTAGGTGGAAGAACCACCCTTATATAGCAAACCCTAAAATCCAACCATTACTGCGAAAACAGCACTGTAGCGGTACAACCGCTCCTTGTCCCGGTACAACCGGGACTCACAGGTAACCTGCAGAAACCCTATCAAGTGGTACAACTGGGCAGACAGGCGGTAGTACCAGTTGTGGAGAACAACCGAAACAACCGCCCAACCACCGCTCAACCACCACTTTGAAACAGTAGGGTGTCACCCCTGTGTGCGGTGATCGAGCGGTATAGCACCGGTGCAACCGCCTGGCCCTGGTCACTTGGGTGGCTAAGTCCCAAGTGGTAGAACCGCTTAGGGCACTGGTGGTACCGGTGTGCGGGGCACAACCGGGCCACCACCGCCCAAGTACCGCATCAAAACAGAAACCGGACCGGTTGTTGAGCGGTACTTGGCCAATACAACCGCCAGTGACACACCGCAGTCAATTTTAAGCACGGTGGTGGTACCACCGCCCGGGAGCAGCGGTACAACCGCTTGGTCATGATTGGGCTGTTCAACTCCAGGGTATCACCCCTGGGGTGGTGATTGGGTTAGTGCCAAGTGCCAGCGGTACAACCGCTAGGAGAACACATCAAGCAGTTGAAAATGAAAGGGAGCTCTCTCTCTCTCACAAAACAAGGAAGGCAAAGCAGGGTGTGGCAGAAGTGTACGTGCAATGATTCCCCCAACTCCTTCCAATGTGGATTCCCTCTTAATAGTACGGGTTCCCTACGACTAAAGAGATAAACACGTAGAAAAACACCGTCTTCGATCTTTTCCTTCCAAAGAGAATAGCTAACCGATGTAAGCCTAATCACCGAGAACCTGAAGCACTTAGCACAAGATTAGACCAACGAAGGGTTGTCATCATCATCCAAAACACAAAGTAGGGAAATGCCCTTACACCAGTGATCATTTCCTTTGCAGTAGAAGCACTCAGTTTTCAGGCTTGGGTCTAGCTTTGGGCTTCTTCATGGGAGTGGCAACTTGCTTGGCATTCTTCTTGAAGTTCCCTTTCTTTCCCTTGCCCTTTTTCTTGAAACTAGTGGTCTTGTTTAATCATAAACACTTGATGCTCTTTCTTGATTTCTACCTTCGCCGATTTCAGCATCGCGAAGAGCTCGGGAATTACTTTCGTCATCCCTTGCAATTTATAGTTCATCACAAAGTTCTAATAGCTTCGTGATACTGACTAGGGAATTCTGTCAATCACTATCTTATTTGGAAGATTAACTCCCACTTGATTCAAGCGATTGTAGTACTCAGACATTCTGAGCACATGCTCACTGGTTGAGTTATTCTCCTCCATCTTGTAGGAAAAGTACTTGTCAGAGGTCTCATACCTCTCGACTTGGGCATGAATATGAAATACCAATTTCAACTCTTGGAACATCTCATATGCTCCATGTCGTTCAAAACATTTTTGAAGTCCCGGTTCTAAGCCGTAAAGCATGGTGCACTAAACTATCAAGGAGTCATCATACCGATCTTGTCAAACGTTCATAACGTCTGCATCTGCTCCTGCAATAGTTCTATCACCTAGCGGTGCATCAAGGACATAATTCTTCTGTGCAGCAATGAGGATAATCCTCAGATCATGGACCTAGTCCGCATCATTGCTACTATTATCTTTCAACTTAGTTTTCTCGAGGAACATATCAAAAGTAAATGGGGAGCTACATCACAAGCTATTGATCTACAACATAGATATGCAAATACTAGCAGGACTAAGTTCATGATAAATTAAGTTCAATTAATCATATAACTTAAGAACTCCCACTTAGATAGACATCCCTCTAGTCATCTAAATGATCATGTTATCCATATCAACTAAACCATGTCCGATCATCACGTGAGATGGAGTAGTTTTTAATGGTGAACATCTCTATGTTGATCATATCTACTATATGATTCACGATTGACCTTTCAGTCTCAGTGTTCCGAGGCCATATCTGCATATGCTAGGCTCGTCAAGTTTAACCCGAGTATTCTGCACGTGCAAAATTGGCTTGCACCCATTGTATGTGAACGTAGAGCTTATCACACCCGATCATCACGTGGTGTGTCGGCACGATGAACTGTAGCAACAGTGCATACTCAGGGAGAACACTTATACATTGATATTTAGTGAGGGATTGATACGTCTCCAACGTATCTATAATTTTTGATTGTTCCATGTTGTTATATTATCAATCTTGGATGTTTTATAATCATTTTATATCATTTTTTGGTACTAACCTATTGACATAGTGCCAAGTGCGAGTTGCTGTTTTCTGCATGTTTTTTACATCGCAGGAAATCAATATCAGACGGAGTCCAAATGCAACGAAACTTTACGGAGATTTTTTTGGACCAGAAGGAACGTAATGGGCCCTGGCTGTGCCTGGGGGGAGTCTCGAGGAGGGGACAACCCACCAGGGCGCGCCCTGGTGGGTTGTGCCCACCTCGGGTGCCCCCGGACCACCTCTTTGCTTTATAAATACCCCAATATTCCCAAAACCCTAGGGGAGTCGACGAATTATTCATCCAGCCGCCACAGAGTCCAGAACCACCAGATCCAATCTAGACACCATCTCGGATGGGGTTCACCACCTCCATTGGTGCCTCTCCGATGATGCGTGAGTAGTTCTTTGTAGACCTTCGGGTCCGTAGTTAGTAGCTAGATGGCTTCCTCTCTCTCGCTGAATTCTCAATACAATGGTCTCTTGGAGATCCATATGATGTAACCCTTTTTGCGGTGTGTTTGTTGGGATCTGATGAACTTTGAGTTTATGATCAGTTATATCTTTTTATACCCATGAAAGTTATTTGAGTTTCTTTGATCTCTTATATGCATGATTGCTTATAGCCTCGTATTTCTTCTCCGATATTTGGGTTTTGTTTGGCCAACTTAATCTATTTATCTTGCAATGGGAAGAGGTGCTTTGTAGTGGGTTCGATCTTACGGTGCTTGATCCCAGTGACAAAAAGGGGAACAACATGTATGTATCGTTGCTACTAAGGATAAAACGATGGGGTCTATCTCTACATAGATAGATCTTGTCTACATCATGTCATCGTTCTTATTGCATTACTCCATTTTCCATGAACTTAATACACTAGATGCATGCTGGATAGCGGTCGATGTGTGGAGTAATAGTAGTAGATGCAGGCAGGAGTCGGTCTACTAATCTTGGACGTGATGACTATATAATGATCATTGCCTCGATATCGTCATGAGTCGGTCTACTAATCAAAGTTCTATCAATTGCCCAATAGTAATTTGTTTACCCACCGTTTGCTATTTTTCTCGAGAGAAGACACTAGTAAAACCTACGGCCCCCGGGTCTTCTTTCTCATATTATTTGCCTTTGCGGTCTACTTTTCTCTTGCATTTATTTTCAGATCTATTAAACCAAAAATACAAAAATACCTTGCTGTGTTTTATTTCTATTAAACCAAACATTACCTTTATCTGCATATCATTTGCATTCAGGACAAAAGCACCCTTTAAACTACCTGAGGTAATTAATGTTATTAACATTATTAAAAATAAAAAGGTATAGACAATATCTTTTTCATGAATAAAAATTACATGCAAATGTAGGTGATGTTTTCTGAACATCCTGATATCTTATTTGCATTTTTCTGAGTTCGTATCAACTTGTTATGAAGTTTCCAAATAATGGTCAAAGTCGTTAGAACATTCTTAACAAGATGATACGAACTCAGAAAAATGCAAATAAGATATTTGGATGTTCAGAAAACATCACCTACATTTGCATGTAATTTTTATTTATGAAAAAAATATTGTTTATACCTTTTTACTTTTAATAATGTTAATAACATTAATTACCTCAGGTAGTTTAAAGGGTGCTTTTGTCCTGAATGCAAATGATATGCAGATAAAGGTAATGTTTATCTGAACATTTTGATATCTTATTTGCATTTTTCTGAGTTCATATGAATTAGTTATGAATTTTCTAAGTTTTGGTCAAACGGTCAAAGGGGATTCGAGGGACCTCGACGGAAAAAGTAAGGGCAAAACTGAGCAAGCTCGAAAAGTAAGGGCAAAACCCGTGGGTAGGAACCAACTAGGGGTAAAAATGCAATTGTCCCTTATTTTATTTGGTGTTCGATCTATCAATCTACTACAATTTATCTCACGTCCGTTTGCCTATCTTGAGGCGCCGTACCCCGGAAGGGATTGGCAACCCCTTTAACACGTCGGGTTGCAAGGATTTGTTTTCTGTGTGCAGGGGCTGTTTACGTTGTGTTACTAGGTTCTCCTACTGGTTCGATAACCTTGGTTTCATATCTGAGGGAAAATACCTACCGCCGTTGTGCTGCATCATCCCTTCCTCTTTGGGGAAATACCGACGTAGCTTCAACCGACATCAGGGATCATCTTATAATGCTACCGCCGTACTAAGAAAAATAAGATGCATAAAAGATAAACATCACATGCAATCAAAATATGTGACATGATATGGCCATCATCATCTTGTGCCTTTGATCTCCATCTCCAAAGCACTGTCATGATCTCCATCATCACCGGCTTGACACCTTGATCTCCATCATAGCATCGTTGTCGTCTCGCCGACTATTGCTTCTACGACTATCGCTACCGCTTAGTGATAAAGTAGCAATTACATGGCGATTGCATTTCAAAGAATAAAGCGACAACCATAAGGCTCCTGCCAGTTGCCGATAACGGTTACAAAACATGATCATCTCATACAACAATTTATATCTCATCACGTCTTGACCATATCACATCACAACATGCCCTGCAAAAACAAGCTAGACGTCCTCTACTTTGTTGTTGCAAGTTTTACGTGGCTGCAACGGGCTTCTAGCAAGAACCGTTCTTAACTACGCATCAAAACCACAACGATTTTTCATCAAGTGTGCTGTTTTAACCTTCAACAAGGACCGGCCGTAGTCAAACTCGATTCAAATAAACTTGGAGAAACAGACACCCGCTAGCCACCTGTGTGCAAAGCACATCGGTAGAACCAGTCTCATGAAAGCGGTCATGTAATGTCGGTCCGGGCCGCTTCATCCAACAATACCGCCGAATCAAAGTAAGACGTTGGTGGTAAGCAGTATGACTATTATCGCCCACAACTCATTGTGTTCTACTCGCGCATATAACATCTACGCATAGACCTGGCTCGGATACCACTATTGGGAAACGTAGTAATTCAAAAAAATTCCTACGATCATGCAAGATATATCTAGGAGAAGCATAGCAACGAGCGGGGAGAGTGTGTCCATGTACCCTCGTAGACCGAAAGCGGAAGCGTTAGTTAACGCGGTTGATGTAGTCAAACTTCTTCACGATCCAACCGATCCAAGTACCGAACGTACGGCACCTCCGTGTTCTGCACACGTTCAGCATGATGACGTCCCTTGAGATCTTGATCCAGTAGAGGGTCGAGGGAGAGTTCCGTCAGCACGACGGCGTGGCGACGGTGAGGATGAAGTTACCGGCGCAGGGCTTCGCCTAAACACTATGATGATATGACCGAGGTGTTAAACTATGGAGGGGGGCACCGCACACGGCTAAGAGATTGTCTGTTGTGCCTTTGGGGTGCTCCCTGCCCACGTATATAAAGGAGGGAGGGAGAGAGGAAGACGGCCAGGAGGGGCACGCCAAGGGGGGGAGTCCTACTTGGACTCCTAGTCCAAGTAGGATTCGCCCCCCCCCTTTTCCTTTCTTCCACCGGAGGGAAAGGAAGGAGGGGAGAAGGAGAAGGAAGGTGGGGTTCGCGCCCCCACCCCTTATCCAATTCGGTTTGGGCAGGGGGAGGCGCGCGCCACCTCGTGGCCCTTCTTCCCTCTCTCCACTAAAGCCCACTAAGGCCCATTAACTTCCCTGGGGGGTTCCGGTAACCCCTCGGTACTCCGGAAAAATACCCGAATCACTCAGAACCATCCCGATGTCCGAATATAACCTTCCAATATATGAATCTTTACCTCTTGACCATTTCGAGACTCCTTGTCATGTCTTTGATCTCATTCGGGACTCCGAACAAACTTCGGTCACCAAAACACATAACTCATAATACAAATCGTCATCGAACGTTAAGCGTGCGGACCCTACGGGTTCAAGAACTATGTAGACATGACCGAGACACATCTCCGGTCAATAACCAATAGCGGAACCTGGATTCTCATACTGGCTCCTACATATTCTACGAAGATCTTTATCGGTCAAACTGCATAACAACATACGTCATTCCCTTTGTCATCGGTATGTTACTTGCCCGAGATTCAATCGTCGGTATCCTCATACCTAGTTCAATCTCGTTACCGGCAAGTCTCTTTACTCGTTCCGTAATGCATCATCCTGTAACTAACTCATTAGTCACATTGCCTGCAAGGCTTATAGTGATGTGCATTACCGAGAGGGTCCAGAGATACCTCTCCGATACACGGAGTGACAAATCCTAATCTCGATCTATGCCAACCCAACAAACACCTTCAGAGACACCTGTTGAGCATCTTTATAATCACCCAGTTACGTTGTGACGTTTGATATCACACAAGGTGTTCCTCCGGTATTCGGGAGTTGCATAATCTCATAGTCAAAGGAATATGTATAAGTCATGAAGAAAGCAATAGCAATAAAACTAAACGATCAACATGCTAAGCTAACGGATGGGTCTTGTCCATCACATCATTCTCCTAATGATGTGATCCCATTCATCAAATGACAGCACATGTCTATGGTCAGGAAACTTAACCATCTTTGATTAACGAGCTAGTCAAGTAGAGGCATACTAGGGACACTCTGTTTTGTCTATGTATTCACACATGTACTAAGTTTCCGGTTAATACAATTCTAGCATGAATAATAAACATTTATCACGATATAAGGAAATATAAATAACAACTTTATTATTGCCTCTAGGGCATATTTCCTTCAATCCCTAGCCCATCATGCTCAATCATTGATCCATTCATGAAACACACTTGCATATTAGCTACACCCAATACTCAAGTACGATCATATTGCCTCCTAGTTGGTGCTCTTATAAGAGAAGATGGACACTCAAATTCAAAAAATTGCATAAAGTAAAAGAAAGGCCCTGCGCAGAAGGAAGTAGGGATTTGTAAAGATGCCAGAGCTCAAAGCGAAAACTTAGAGATGAAAACATTTTGGGAGGTGTGTGTCCTTCCCACCAACGAAAACGACTTAGAGTTCCCAACACTTTCCATGCTAAATATATCGTAGGTGGTTCCCAAACAGAAAGTAAAGTTTATTCCTTTTTCCACCATACTTTCACTTTCCATGGCTAACCGTATCCACGGGTGCCTTCCATACCAACACTTTCCAAGAAATTTATTATTTGACATCATAAAGTAAATTCATTTTTCATTTCGGGACTGGGCATCTCTAATACCTTTGCCTTACTCTCGTGCAATGACAAGTGAATAAACACTCATCGTGAGAATAACACATCTAGCATGGAAAATATTAGCCACCCCTCACCGCTCCGCGAGCAGTACGAACACACAAAAGAGAAGTTTATTTTGAAAATTAGAGATGGCGTGTACAAATTTTCTTATAACGGCAAAAGAATACCGCATATAGGTAGATACAGTGGACTCATGTGGCAAAACTGGTTTAAAGGTTTTTGGATGCACAAGTAGAGATCATACTTAGTGCAAAATGAAGGCTAGCAAAAGATTGAGAAGTGACCAACCAAGAAACAAATAATCTCATAAGCAAGAATTAAGCATAATTAACACCTAATAATGCACCACAAGTAGGATATAATTTCATTGCATGACTATTGACTTTCGTGCTTGCATGGAGAATCCGAAACCTTAACACCAATATTCTTACTAAAGCACAATTACTCATCAACAAGACTCACATATCACATCATCATATCTCAAAACTATTACAAGGAATCAAGTTTATTTTGTCCAATGATCTTCATGAAAGTTTTTATTGGACGTCTATCACTTTGGGACTAATTTTCATGTGTTGCTTTTGATAAGCTCAAACAAATATAAGTGAAGATCATGAGCATAATTTTTCTTTCTCTCAAAATAATTTAAGTGAAGCAAGAGAGAATTTCTTGAAAATTTTACTAACTCTCAAATAAATCTAAGTGAATCAAGAGGGCATTTCTTCAAAAATACTAAAGCACACCGTGCTCAAAAAGATATAAGTGAAGCACTAGAGCAAGTCCATAGCTCATAAAAAATTTAAGTGAAGCATAGAGGGCAATTCTAACAAGTCATGACATAATTTTGGCTCTCTCAAATAGGTGTGTCCAGCAAGGAATCAAGACTTAAAACACAAAATAAAACAAGAAAAGACTCATATCATACAAGACACTCCAAGCAAAACACATAGTATGTGACGAATAAAAACATAGCTTCGAGTAAAATACCGATGGTCGTTAGAAGAAAGAGGGGATGCCACTCGGGGCATCCCCAAGCTTAGTTGCTTGCTCTCTTTTGGATAATAGCTTGGGATGCCGGGGCATCCCCAAGCTTAGGCTCTTCTTACTCCTTATTCCTTCATCCATCGTAAGATAACCCAAAACTTGAAAACTTCAATCACACAAAACTCAACAAAACCTTCGTGAGATCCGTTAGTGCAAGAAAGCAAACCGCTACTATAAGTATTGTATCAAACCAATTCATATTTTGTTTTTGCATTATATCTACTGTATTCCAATTTTTCTATGGCAAAAACTCATTAAAGAAAACCATAGAGCCATCAAAACAAGCGCACAACACAAAGAAACCAGAATCTGTCGAAACAGAACAGTCTGTAGCGATCTGACTATTTCGAATACTTTTGGAACTCCAAAAATTCTGAAAAATTAGGAAGACCTGCGCAATTTGTATATTAATAATCTTCAAAAATAATTGGTATTTTATCACTCTCTGGTGATTTTCAACAATTGTTTTCGTGAGCGCAAAAGTTTCTGTTTTTCAGCAAGATCAAACAACTATCACCCAAGAAGATCCTAAAGGCTTTACTTTGCACAAACACTAATTAAAACACAAAAAACACAATCATAAAATTATAATAATTGTGAAAACACCCAAGAACATAAAGCAAAAAGCAAAAATAAATTTTTATTCATTGGGTTGCCTCCCAACAAGCGCTATAGTTTTACGCCCTTAGCTAGGCGTAAAGCAAGGATCTAGGTTTTGTCATCTTTGGTTCGAGATCCATAGGATGCTCTCATGATTGATTCATATGGTGGACTAATTATTGTTCTAGGGAAGTGTTCCATACCCTTCCTCAAAAGAAATTGGAATTTAATATTGCCTTCTTTCATATCAATCATGGCACCGATAGTGCGTAAAAATGGTCTACCAAGAATAATTGGACAAGACGGATTGCAATCAATATCAAGAACAATAAAATATATGGGCACATAATTCCTATTTGCAACAATAAGAACATCAATAATTCTTCCCATAGGCTTTTTAATAGTAGAATCCGCCAAGTGCAAATTCAAAGAACACGATTCAATATTGGTAAGACCAAGCACATCACATGAAGATTTCGGAATTGTAGAAACACTAGCACCCAAGTCACACAAAGCAAAACACTCATAATTTTTAATATTGACTTTGATAGTAGGTTCCCATTCATCATGCAATTTTCTAGGAATTGAAACTTCTAATTCCAATTTTTCTTCAAAAGCTTTCATCATAGCATCAACAATATGTTTAGTAAAAGCTTTATTTTGTTCATAAGCATGGGGTGAATTTATCATGGATTGCAACAAAGAAATACAATCAATCAAAGAGAAACTATCTTAATTAAAGTCTTTGTTATCCAAAAGAGTGGATTCATCACTAGTTAAAGTACCTCTTCAAACCCACTTTTATCAATTTTCTCAACGAGATTTTCACCCTCCGAAATATCGGGACGCCTTCTAGCTAAAGTTAACTCTTCTCCAGTCCCCTTTTCATCAATCTTAACTTTACTAAACAAGGAATCAATAGAAGAAACATCAATCATTTTAAGATCTTCATCACTTTTACGAAAGTAATCACTAGAGAATGATTTTTCTAAAAATTCTCTTTTAGCTCTAAGCATAGCGGTTCTTTTCTTACTTTCATCCATAGAAACATAAAGAGCTTTAATTGATTCATCAACCTTAGGCACAAAAAATTTCATCTTGAGATTTTCCACATCATGAGAAATTCTATCAACACTTCTAGACAAATCATCAATCTTATTTAACTTTTCTTCTATAGTAGTGTTGAAAACTTTTTGCGTGTTGATAAATTCTTTAATATTATTCTCAAGATCAGAGGTGTTCCTATTATTATTATAAGATTGATTTCCATAGTAATTACCATAATTATTAGAGGAATCACTAGGAAAAGGCCTAGGATTAAAATTACCTCTATAAGCATTGTTGTTGAAATTATTTCGAGAGATAAAATTCACATCTATGGAATCACTATTTTGCTCAATCAAAGTAGACAAAAGCATATCATTAAAATCAATAGGAGCACTTTTACTAGCAACCAATTTCATAAGAGCATCAACTTTTTCACTCAAAGAGGAAATTTCTTCAACCGAATTAACTTTTTTACTAGTAGGAGCCCTTTCGGTATATGCCATTGTGAATAATTTGCCATGATATTATCAAGCAATTTGGTGGCCTCACCCAAAGTAATTTCCATAAAAGTACCACCCACGGCAGAATCTAAAAGATTACGAGAAACAAAATTCAATCCCGCATAAAATTTTTCTATGATCATCCAAAGATTTAACCCATGAGTTGGGCAATTACTTAGCATCATTTTCATCCTTCTCCAAGATTGTGCAACAAGCTCAAGTTCAGGTTGCTTGAAATTCATGATCTGGGTTCTAAGGGAAATAATTTTTGTGGGCGGAAAATACTTAGTGATAAAAGCATCTTTGAACTTATTCCAAGAATCGATACTATTGAGAGGCAAAGAAGAGAACCAATTTTTTGCAGAATCACACAAGAAAATGGAAATAATTTCATCTTCACAACATCATTGTCCACATCTTTTTTTGAATATTGCATAATTCCACGAAGGTATTAAGATGGGACGCGACATCCTCATTACCAGTACCGGAAAATTGATCTTTCATAACAAGATTCAGCAAAGCAGTATTAATATCACAAGACTCCGCACTATTGGCGGGAGGAGCAATCGGAGTGCCAATAAAATCATTGTTGTTGGTATTTGGCAAATCACATAACTTGGTGTTCTCTTGAGTCATGATGACTACACAACAAGATTGCACTCAAAAACAGATCCGACAAGAAAACGGCGAACGAAAAAGAGGTGCGAATAAAACGGCAAAATTTTGTGAAGTGGGGGAGAGGAAAACGAGAGGCAAATGGCAAATAATGTAAATTGCGAGGAGATGAGATTTGTGATTAGGAACCTGGTATATGTTGAAGATCCTCCTCGACAACGGCGCCAGAAATTCCTTTTGATGCGGCTTGAAGCTACGTCGGTATTTCCCCAAAGACAAAGGGATGATGCAGCACGGTACGGATTTCCCTTAGTGATGAAACCAAGGTTATCGAACCAGTAGGAGAACCAAGCAACACAATGTAAACAACCCCTGCACACAAATAACAACTACTCGCAACCCGACGTGTTAAAGGGGTTGTCAATCCCTTTCGGGTAACGGCGCCAGAAATTGGCAAAATGACGTGAATAAAATTGTAGTAGATTGATAGATCGAACGCCAAATAAAGTAAATAAGAATAAAACGCAGCAAGGTATTTTTGTATTTTTGGTTTAATAGATCTCAAAATAAAAGAAAAGGAAAAGTAGATCGCAAAGGCAAATATATGAGAAAGAGACCTGGGGGCCCTAGGTTTCACTGGTGGCTTCTCTCGAGAAAAATAGCAAACTGTGGGTAAACAAATTACTGTTGGGCAATTGATAGAACTTCAAATAATCATGACGATATCCAGGCAATGATCATTATATAGGCATCACGTCCAAGATTAGTAGACCGACTCCTACCTGGATCTACTACTATTACTCCACACATCGACCGCTATCCAGCATGCATCTAGTGTACTAAGTTCATGGAGAAACGGAGTAATGCAATAAGAACGATGACATGATGTAGACAAGATCTATCTATGTAGAGATAGATCCAATCATTTTATCCTTAGTAGCAACGATACATACGTGTCGATTCCCCTTCTGTCACTGTGATCAAGCACCGTAAGATCGAACCCACTACAAAGCACATCTTCCCATTGCAAGACAAATAGATCAAGTTGGCCAAACAAAACCCAAATATCAGAGAATAAATACGAGGCTATAAGAGATCATGCATATAAGAGATCAAAGAAACTCAAATAACTTTCATGGATATAAAATGATAGATCATAAACTCAAAGTTCATGTGATCCCAACAAAAACACCACAAAAAGAGTTACATCATATGGATCTCCAAGAGACCATTGTATTGAGAATTCAGCGAGAGAGAGGAAGCCATCTAGCTACTAACTACAGACCCGAAGGTCTGCAAAGAACTACTCACGCATCATCGGAGAGGCACCAATGGAAGTGGTGAACCCCTCCGTGATGGTGTCTAGATTAGATTTGGTGGTTCTGGACTCTGCGGCGGCTGGAATTGATTTCCGTCGACTCCCCTAGGGTTTTTGGAATATTGGGGTATTTATAGAGCAAAGAGGCGGTCCGGGGGGGCACCCGAGGTGGGCACAACCCACCAGGGCGCGCCTGGGCCTTCTGGTGCGCCCTGGTGGGTTGTGCTCCCCTTGGAGCACCCCCAGGCGCAGCCTTGGCCCATTAGGTGTCTTCTGGTCCATAAAAATTCTCCGTGAAGTTTCGTTGCATTTGGACTCCGTTTGTTATTGATTTCCTGCGATGTAAAAACATGCAAAAAACAGCAACTGTCACTTGGCACTATGTCAATAGGTTAGTACCAAAAATGATATAAAATGATTATAAAACATCCAAGATTGATAATATAACAGCATGGAACAACCAAAAATTATAGATATGTTGGAGACGTATCACGTTTCCCTTTCTGTCACTGGGATCAAGCACCATAAGATCAAACCCATTACAAAGCACCTCTTCCCATTGCAAGATAAATAGGTCAAGTTGGCCAAACAAAACTGAAATATCGGAGAAGAAATACGAGGCTATAAGCAATCATGCATATAAGAGATCAAAGAAGACTCAAATAACTTTCATGGATAAAAAGATAGATCTGATCATAAACTCAAAGTTCATCGGATCCCAACAAACACACCGCAAAAAGAGTTACATCATATGGATCTCCAAGAGACCATTGTATTGAGAATCAAACGAGAGAGAGGAAGCCATCTAGCTACTAACTACGGACCCGTAGGTCTACAAAGAACTACTCACGCATCATCGGAGAGGCACCAATGGGCATGCTGAACCCCTGCGTGATGGTGCTAGATTGTATCTGGTGGTTCTGGAACTTGCGGCGGCTGGAATTGATTTTCGTCGACTCCCCTTGGGTTTGTGGAATATTGGGGTATTTACAGAGCAAAGAGGCGGTTCAGGAGGCACCCCAGGTGGGCACAACCCACCTGGGTGCGCCTGGGCCTCCACGCGCGCCCTGGTGGGCTGTGCTCCCCGGAGCACCCCCCCCTCCCCCATGTGCTTCTCCGGCCCATTGGATGTCTTCTGGTCCAAAAAAATCCACAAAAAGTTTCGCTGTGTTTGGACTCCGTCTGGTATTGATTTCCTGCGATGTAAAAAACATGCAGAAAACAACAACTGTCACTTGGCACTATGTCAATAGGTTAGTACCAAAAAATGATATAAAATGACTATAAAATGATTGTAAAACATTCAAGAATGATAATATAACTGCATGGAACAATAAAAAATTATAGATACGTTGGAGACGTATCAGGCTTTCATGTGCGCGACAAATGTGACAAATGATGATTATTTCTCGCATGAGTATGCATCACGAGAATATGAAACGCAATATGATGATGATAATCTCGACGCGGATGAAGAGGGCTTCATTATGAAGGGAAGAACCGCAAATTATACCAATGCCGAAGATGTGTTGATTTGCATCGCATGGAAAAAATTATCTCAAGATGCAACCGTTGGGGCCGACCAAGCCGCGAGCACGTATTGGCAACACATCAAGGAGTACTTCAATGAGCGCAACACTAGCGACCACTTCCGATCAAGGGACTCTTCGTCAACGTTGGGGCACCATCAACGCCAAATGTCAAAAGTGGGCCGGTTGCTTGGAAAATGTTGATCGCATGAGCCCGAGTGGTTGCGGTGATAGTGACTTGGTAATCATTTGCTATTCATGTGTGCTTTCTCTACTTTCCGCAAATAGTGAAATGTTCCCTAATTTGATGATGACATCTTGGTTGTTTTCTTGTAGAAATTGATTGCGCAAAGATTATTTCGAGAGAGGAACAACAAAGGAGAGAAGAGGAAGGAGAAAGAAAGAGCTTTCACTTTCCATCATTGCTTCAAAGAGCTCAAGATGAGGAGAAGTGGAAAACTAGAGAAGCTTTTTATGCTTCGAAGAAGAAAAGTGTGGTGGTGGAGGATGAAGAAGATGGCCCGGGTGAGGAGAGAAGGAGCCCAACTCCTCACTCGGCGACTAAATCATATAGGCCTGATGGAACTAAGAAAGTGAAGGGATCAAAGGTCAGAGAGAATGATCGCAAGGAAGGATTTGATGCCATTTTCATGGCGAGGAAAGAGTATGCCAGAGAAAAAATGTTGAAGCTCAAAGAAATGGAAGAGAGGGGTGAAGCCGAGCGGCAGAGGGCAGCGGCCGAGGAGAAGAGGACAGCGGTTGAGGAGAGGTTGGCGGCCGTCGAGGAGAGAAAGGTTGAACTAGAGGAGAGAAAGGTGGCGGCCGAGGAGATGAAGATGGTCGAGGAGAAGGCACTCAAGTTTATGTTCATGGATGCATCTACTCTTGATCCCACGGCAAAGGCGTATGTCGAACTTTGTCGCGATAAAATGCTCATGAAGAAGCAAATGCTCATGAGAAGCATGATGATAGGAGGAATGGGAGGTGCCATGGGAGGAATGGGAGGTGCCACGGAAGGAGGAATGGGAGGTGCCATGGGTGGAGGAATGGGAGGTGGAATGGGCGGTTATATGAACATGATCAGAGGTGCCATGAATGGTGGATTTGGTGGAAATATGGGAGGTGGCTTTGGTGGCAACATGGATGGTGACTTCGGTGGCATGGGTGGTGGCTTTAGTGGCAACATGGTCGGCATGGGAGGTGGCTGTAACAGCCTGGATTTTGGCCCTTTTCTTTTTGTTTTCATTTATTGGTTTTTGCTCTGTTTTTCCTTGTTGGAGTGGTTCTGTGGCCTTGTCACCTGGGAAATCATCCTCATTTCCTCTCCCAAGTGGCTCATCATTCTCAAAACCTTGCCAAGATCATGTCACTTCACTGCTTGACCAAACTCTAATTTCTTTTTCTAGGGAATATTCCTTTTTCTATTAAAGGAATAACCCTGTCTGCTCTAGGTTGTGAAGCAACCTATATTTCTGTCCATCCATAAATTCCCAAATAATTCCCATAATTTCTTTGGGTCATATATTGCTCAAATATGCCCAAACTTTCCTGTCCTAGCCCAAGAATAATTCTCCAAAAATTATTCTTCATTTCTATCCAGAGTGGCATTTTGTGAAGGAAGTGTCATTTATTTTATCCTGTTTGCTCCCAAACTTGTTGGGCATTCTTTTATGTCCAAATAATTGCCTCATGCCAAAATTCAACTTTATTTGCCTAGCCAATCTTCCTTAGTGATTTTTCAAAGTTTCTGTCAGACAGAAGACTTTGTAAAGGAAGTGCTAGCTAGGGTTATCCAAATGAGTTGAAATTTTGCATGACTCTTCTTGTGATCATATCTTTACACTCCTCCAAAATTCAGCTCCATCCTTTGAACAATGTGAGCACAGGACCAAATCTTTGATTCTGGCAATATTTTCAGGTTGTGAAGCAAGTGCATTAAATATTGCTTCATTAATTCTGAGAAAATACCAGATTGTTCTCCTACCCAAATAACTTCTCTCCACCAAATTTGGCATCAATTCATCAAGCAAATATTCCTCTAGAATTTTTACAGGATTATGGTCAGTGAAGATAGTTGAAAAGCAAGTACCACTTTGGTGAATCCAATTGGTATGAAACTTATACAGCATCTTTATATGATCAAATCATGAAGCCTTGCCAAATTTGAGCTCAAGTAGCCTCACCAGGTGAGTGCTTCTTCCTGTTTTTGTTTCTGGACCAGTTTATGTGGTTGTAAAGCAACTACACTAAATCTTGATCCAAATCTTCTCAAAGTTACCAGGATGAAAGTCCTTCTTACCCTAATCCTCGCAGACAACTCCATTGCTCCCAAATTCCTTCCTGTTGATCAGCAGTTCTCATCCAAGTTTACTGCAGTAAACTTCAGAGGGTGATTACCATTTAACCAGAGCCTTTTTCACCAAACTACCACCGCAGTTGCGACCTCCCCAGGAAGGACAAACCACTAGACAGCGTTTGCCAACCTTTGGCACTTTCTCCTCGCCAGCTCACGCGGTCACCACCTCTCTGGCATGCCATGGCCGCGTCCAGGATGGTTTCTTGCTCGAGCCCCTCTCCCTCTCGTCATCTTAGCGCTCTTGGGCATGTCTCACCGTTTTACCGCGTCGTCGCCGTCCTCCTGGAGTCATCTCACCCTCTGTCAGCCCCTCCGTTAGCGCTCGTCGCCGCGTGCCCACAGGCGTACTGTGGCTGACCGAGCTTTAATGGTGCCGTGGCCGCTTCTCCTCTGCGCCCTCGGCACCTCTTGCACTATGCACTTCTGTAGCTCGTCCGTTGACTCCCTCGTCGCCTTCCCGTGCTCGCTGCGCGTCACCAGAGCCTTGGCCGAGCGCGAGCGGCGGCACCCGAGGCCGTGCTCTCGCCCCACCTATATATAGCCCACCCCGAGGCCATTCGACCTCACCACCAGCCTCACACCACCTCCAGCAACCTCCCCGGCCTCTCCCTCGAGCTCCAGACCCCTCATTCCTCTTTGATGGCCGCCATGTCCGCCACGGCTTCGGCCTAAATTGACACAAAGCCGAGCCCTCCTCTACCTCTAGCCAGCACCATCGTCTTCCCCACACTCCGGCGACTCTCCCCGTGCCCTTGCCCCATCACCGGAGCCTCTCTTGGGCCGTGCCCCGAAGACCACCGCCGTCCCTGACCTCCTCTGTCTCCTCCCGTCGCCTCCTCCCCACTCCTCCCGGGTGCCTCTTTCTCCTCTGGACGGGTGCGCCGTCGCATCCCGCGGCCGCCGGTGTCCTCACCTCGGCCGGAGATGGCCGGAGATGGCCGGGCCGGCGCCGGCCTCTTCCCTGCCCTCGCTCCTCTTTCTCTGATCGGGGAGGCAGCGAGGAGGAAGAAGACAGGCGCGAGAAGAGAGATGGATAAGCTGGGACCCTCCTATCAGCTGCACAAGCCGGGCCCCGCCACCGCCACGTCACGTAAGTGGAGACGTCTTTTACTGAAATACGTTTTCTGTTTTAGGAAAGCGTATTTTGCTTCTACTTCGGCACAGAGTGCCTTTTCTAGTTCAGAAAGCGTATTTCTGATTTTGCGCCTCTCTCATATCCACTCAGGGACCTGTTTGCTGAAGAAATGTTCACAGATTGGTCCTCCTTCTTCCGCACCTCATAACTCCGCAACCATAACTCCAAATGAGGTGAATCCAAAGCCCACTTGTTCGTTTCGTCGAGCCCGTTCTGTTGGTATCATTTTCACCATGTGTTAACATTCTGAAAATGACCATTTTGCCCCTGCCCTTATTCAGCCCCTCCGAGAGAGTACGTTTTCCGGTGATCCTTTCCGCGAGTTTCTTGCACTTTCTCCCGGTGATTTCTTCCACCCCACGCAAGCCACACCCTCCATTTGCATGATCGCAATGCAGTGACATGGTTTATTTATTTGAACTTGTTTAAAATATTGCATTAGCTATGTGTGATCTGTTCATGGCATTTCTCGGAGTATTGATTTGATCTTGATACTGCCATGATATTGCTTGGAGTTCTAGGACTTATATTTTGATGATTATGTCGATGATATGTTGCCTTTTGGATTCTTAGTGGCCAAATGATTATTTCCATGATGGTATCAGTTATTATATTTTGGAGTATTACTTTGGATATCATGCTGCCTTTGGATTATTAGTGGTTAGTATGATTATTTTCATGATGCTAGTTGATGTTTTATTGCTTGGAGTATTATTTTCGGAGATGATGTTTACATGTGGATCTTAGCCAAATAGCTTTATTATTGTTATTGGAGAAGTAGGATTATGGTCTTCGGATTCATCATGACAGTAGTGTTGTGCTACCCTTGGAGTATTTTGAGATGATGATATTATGCTTGGATTATTTGTTGGATATTGCTATGACTTGGATTCTAGTTTGATAGTTGATATCGGAGTATCAGTTATCACAATTATATTTTTGGGGATAAATTCTGTCATTAAGTTGGTCAGGTGACACCGAACCGGGCTTTCTCTAGTGCAACCACATTTGCCTTTATGGGAAGGCCCTAATGTGGTCTATTGTCGTGCCTCTCGCCGGTGCCTCCAATGAGGGAAGGTTATGGGCGTGGGGTACCCTGGCCTGGTAAGCAGACATAACCTTGTGTGCCCGTAGTTGGATGATAAGCGCTTTTGTCCCCGTTTGGGACGGTTTATGGTTTTGGCCACGACGGTGGCCGTTGTGTCTTTGGTAGACACGGGGCCACCCAGGACTATCCCAGTGGGGAGTGAGTCGGAGTGGCCGGGAGAGTGTCATGGCAGTAGATCGGTTTTGTCGGAACGCCGTTGGTCCACCCGAATGGGACTGCGAGGCCATGGGTTCCGTGGTGTGGGTAAAGTGCGCTACCTCTGTAGAGTGTATTTAATCTATCGATAGCCGCGTCCTCGGTCATGGGCATGGGTTCGTACTAGGTCACACCGTTCGATCAACACTCACATGACGGAATGACTTATAGGTGATATATATATATGTTGATATTTTGGAGCAGTACAGATTGGCAGGATGTTGATGATGATGTTGGAGACCAAGTGTTGATCATGGTTGTGATCGCCGGAAAGATCACGGTTTGAGACCAAGTGTTGGTCATGGTAGTGATCGCCGGAGTGATCACCGTTTGGTTTTGATCACGAGGTGATCGAGATGGTATATTGCTTGGCCGGTTAGCCAAGAGAGATATGGTTATGGAGATCTGAGATGGTGATTTATCAGTATTGTAGTAGTTTCATATCATGCTTAGTAGTTGCTGTTGTATCATGGTAGTTGTTATTTAATTAACCTGTTAATGCTATGTTATTGCCTAGCCTTGATGTTTTTGGTTGTTGTGAGCTTGCAAGTACATTCAATGTACTGACCTGGCGTGTCATGTCAGATTGCAGGTGATGCCATGATTGCTTGATTGCTTGTCGAGGTTGCCATGCGTGCAAGCTAGATCATGTCCCAGCCAGAGTCCCTGCGGAGTGGAGTTCACCACCTTCGTCGGTGTTCCGCTGCTAGAAGTATTCCGCTGCTACGAGTTGTTCCGCTGCTAGCATAGAGCAAGTGTAGTATCGCAGGCGTAGTGTCGCCGTGCTGATGTGCTTCTTTGTAACATCAGACCCATGTATTATTATTCTTGTAATAAGAGCTGATTTGTTCTATGTCAAGCAGTGTCGTATTCCAGAGACTTCTCCTCGATCTCTGGGCTGGAATACGGGGCGTTCCGGTTTCTCTGAGCCGGGGTGCCACAGGCTTGGTATCAGAGTAGGTCTGGCTGTAGGACGCCCAGTCAGCGCGAGCGGTAGAAACTTGTAGTAATCGGTAGTATAGAGTCTGTCTTGCTTGTTGCATTTGGTTGCTGTATTTGTTTGTTGCATAGCATGCATATAGCCTTAGTATTTGTCGCTAACAGTTTATCGTGAGTGTAGCTGGCATCGGTTCGGATCCACTACAGCTCAGCCTCTGCATTTCTTCAGTTCCTTTTTCTTTCGGTGTTTGGTGTCATTTCTGTCCCAACAGAGTGATGCCAAGTGATCCCGACACTGTTTGCAAAAATGGTGCTCAGGTATCGCGCCGATTTCTTTCTTTCAGCCCCATTTTGTTTCGGTGGTAGACATGCTTCTATCCCGGTTTGTCCTTTTTATTTTGTCGTGTTGGCAACCCTTAATGATCTTGGTTACCAAGAAAGGGCAATGTCAGCAGCCTCAGTTTTCCCCCGCTATCCTATTCCTTGTACGAGTACGGATCTTTTTCCGTCCGCTTGATAATAATGTGGTTGCGACCTTCGTGTTCCACTACAGGTTTATCAAGTGCGTCCTCGCCTCCGAGCTAGTCCAGGTTGCTACCTGTCTAAGCTAGCACTCGGTGTAGCGCTGTTTACACCAATTCTTCCACACATTTATTCGTCCTCGTGCACACCGTCACAGCATGATAGATCGTAGAACCGGAGATCCCGCGAGATTTGTGTGCTTAAGTAGGCATGCATATTGTGTGACTAGCAGTAATATGTGACATTGATTGTGTGTGAATTGATTGTTGTCGTGTGCTTTTGTTTAAGTTGAGTTTTCTTTTGCTTCTTTCTTTTTGGGCCCCGGTGTTACATTATTTTTCCCCTATAAAGAGTTTCTCATCAACTGACACCAGACTCAAAGAAGCAATAAGGATTTCAAATATTTGGAAACTCAGCTAAACAGAATCGAATTCGCAGCCGACTACAGTGAAATGGGGAATATCTGATCTTGAGGCTGATAATAAATTTTGCATTAGTGTACACTCCTCAGAACAGTACTGATAACTCGAGTCTACATCAGTACAAATTCCTCACAGCAGTAATGATCAAGTCAGCAGCAAGACAGGTCAGGTACAAGATCAATGATATATTTTCAGTCAAAGGTATGGATCATATATAAAATTTTGGCTCAGCAATGCCTGATGTTTGAGATATGTTATCATCCAAATAAAGTCAGAATGTGATATGCTCAAGGAAGACAGTCAAACAAATTTCCTCATGCAAATAATCAGCCACCGAATATTATGGGCATGTGTGCAGATTTCAGTCTGCATATTAATATGGAGCTTTGGGTGTACGAAACTCAGTCTTCTTCCACACGTTATCGGAAGAAATTTATGATGCAAGGCTCCTAAATTTTCCTTAGCATGATATGTGAACAATTTCCGGCACACGATCACCGGTCTTTCTCAACAAGATACCTCGGTAAAAGCTTCTGACAGACGGAAATGAATTTTTCTCAACAAGCCAAACTGAGGAGAAGCTTCTCAGACCAAGCTTCATGTGTAAGCTATAGAGCCTTCTTCTGCACGCTACCCAGACAAAAGCCTCGAGCAGAATCTAAGAGTCTTCCTCAGCAAGCTACTCAGATGGCTTCCCTCATAAGCCACCCAGCCCACGTCAGTACCACACTATGCACCGTCCTCAGAGATTATATGATGAGTTGGCAGTATATGGCAGTACATCTCAAGGATCAGATTTGCAATAATTTTGTTAGAGGTACGATTCAGTCAAAACATATATATGCCTGCCGCAATCATCGGGTATTCAGTTGCATATGATTATTATACATATGGTAAGCATGTATCCCCAGTCAGACCAGTCACTCATACGAGATACGGCACTGATCCAGCAGATATACCTAAGGAAAGTAAGGATCCCACAACCTCACGAGTCAGACAAAGGAAAATGAGAAGAGATACATCTCATGTAATACAATGATCGACAAGATCTGAAGATGACAATGCAGAATCCACAGTCTTGACAATGGCCACCAAGGCCACTATTCCCACACCGACAAGGAGATCTCATGGGCTCTTGTCACTCTTTTATATGGTTGGCCTCAACAAAGAGCTCTGTACCGCTACAAGCCCCGATCATATGTCGTATATGTGCGGACCTAGGTCAGAAAACAAGCACAAGGAATGATGCCAAAAATATTGCACTAGCCCCAGTCATGGTCATATGAAGAATCAAGGCCATGTGTGGCCAAGTTATATGAGCAAAAACCCGTCAGAATTTGGGGAAAGGTGAAACAAGCCACTCCAGAGCAAGGTAAGTTGATCATCTGAAATTCTCGGGGGAACAATAAATAAAGGAAAAAAGGATACCCGAGTTGGAAACGGTATCCTCAAGTCATACTTGTTCCCGGAGAAACTAAATCTCGATGACGAGATTTCTTTAAGGGGGTAAGAGTTGTAACAACCTGGATTTTGGCCCTTTTCTTTTTCTTTTGATATATTGGTTTTTGCTCTGTTTTTCCTTTTTGGAGTGGTTCTATGGCCTTGTCACCTGGGAAATCATCCTCATTTCCTCTCCCAAGTGGCTCATCATTCTCAAAACCTTGCCAAGATCATGTCACTTCACTGCTTGACCAAACCCTAATTTCTTTTTATAGGGAATATTCCTTTTTCTATTAAAGGAATAACCCTGTCTGCTCTAGGTTGTGAAGCAACCTATATTTCTGTCCATCCATAAACTCCCAAATAATTCTCATAATTTCTTTGGGTCATATATTGCTCAAATATGCCCAAACTTTCCTGTCCTAGCCCAAGAATAATTCTCCAAAAATGATTCTTCATTTCTGTCCAGAGTGGCATTTTGTGAAGGAAGTGTCATTTATTTTATCTTGTTTGCTCCCAAACTTGTTGGGCATTCTTTTATGTCCAAATAATTGCCTTAAGCCAAAATTCAACTTTATTTTCCTAGCCAATCTTCCTTAGTGATTTTTCAAAGTTTCTGTCAGACAGAAGGCTTTGTAAAGGAAGTGCTAGCTAGGGTTATCCAAATGAGTTGAAATTTTGCATGACTCTTCTTGTGCTCATATCTTTACACTCATCCAAATTTCAGCTCCATCCTTTCAACAATGTGAGCACATGAGCAAATCTTTGATTCTGGCAATATTTTCAGGTTGTCAAGCAAGTGCATTAAATATTGCTTCATTAATTATGAGAAAATACCATATTGTTCTCCTACCCAAACAACTTCTCTCCGCCAAATTTGGCATCAATTCATCAAGCAAATATTCCTCTAGAATTTTTGCAAGATTCTGGTCAGTGAAGATAGCTGTGAAGCAAGTACCACTTTGGTGAATCTTTATATGATCAAATCATGAAGCCTTGCCAAATTTGAGCTCAAGTAGCCTCACCATGTGAGTGCTTCTTCCTGTTTTTGTTTCTGGACCAGTTTATGTGGTTGTAAAGCAACTACATTAAATCCTGATCCAAATCTTCTCAAAGTTACCAAGATGAAAGTCCTTCTTACCCTAAACCTCGCAGACAACTCCATTGCTCCCAAATTCTTTCCTGTTGATCAGCAGTTCTCATCCAAGTTTACTACAGTAAACTTCAGAGGGTGATTACCATTTAACCAGAGCCTTTTTCACCAAACTACCACCGCAGTTGCGACCTCCCCAGGAAGGACAAACCACTAGACAGCGTTTGCCAACATTTGGCACTTTCTCCTCGCCAGCTCACGCGGTCACCACCTCTCTGGCATGCCATGGCCGCGTCCAGGATGGTTTCTTGCTCGGGCCCCTCTCCCTCTCGTCGTCTTAGCGCTCTTGAGCATGTCTCACCGTTTTACCGCGTCGTCGTCGTCCTCCTGGAGTCATCTCCCCCTCTGTCAGCCCCTCCGTCCGCGCTCGTCGCCGCGCGCCCACGGGCGTACTGTGGCCGACCGAGCTTTAATGGCGCCGTGGCTGCTGCTCCTCTGCGCCCTCAGCCCTCTTGCCATGTGCACTTCTGTAGCTCGTTCGTTGCCTCCCTCGTCGCCTTCCCGTGCTCGCCCGTGCTCACTGCGCGTCGCCAGAGCCTTGGCCGAGCGCGAGCGGCGGCACCCGAGGCCGTGCTCTCGCCCCGCCTATATATAGCCCACCCCGAGGCCGTTCGACCTCACCACCAGCCTCACACCACCTCCAGCAACGTCCCTGGCCTCTCCCTCGAGCTCCAGAGCCCCTCATTCCTCTTCCATGGCCGCCATGTCCGCCTCGACTTCGGCCTAAATTGACACAAAGTTGAGCCCTCCTCTACCTCTAGCCACCACCATCGTCTTCCCCACACTCCGGCGACTCTCCCCGTGCCCTTGCCCCCTCGCCGGAGCCTCTCTTGGGCCGTGCCCCGAAGACCACCGCCGTCTCTGACCTCCTCTGTCTCCTCCCATCGCCTCCTCCCCACTCCTCCCCGGCGCCTCTTTCTCCTCTGGACGGGTGCGTCGTCGCATCCCGCGGCCGCCGGTGTCCTCACCTCGGCCGGAGATGGCCGGAGTTGGCCGGGTCGGCGCCGGCCTCTTCCCTGCCCTCGCTCCTCTGTCTCTGATCGGGGAGGCAGCGAGGAGGAAGAAGACAGGCGCGAGGAGAGAGATGGATAAGGTGGGACCCTCCTGTCAGCTGCACAAGCCGGGCCCCGCCACCGCCACGTCACGTAAGTGGAGACGTCTTTTGCTGAAATACGTTTTCTGTTTTAGGAAAGCGTATTTTGCTTCTACTTCGGCACAGAGTGCGTTTTCTAGAGAGCGTATTTCTGATTTTGTGCCTCTGTCTTATCCACTCAGGGACCTGTTAGCTGAAGAAATGTTCACAGATTGATCCTTCGTCTTCCGCACCTCATAACTCCGCAACCATAACTCCAAATGAGGTGAATCCAAAGCCTACTTCTTCGTTTTGTCGAGCCCGTTCTGTTGGTATCATTTTCACCATGTGTTAACATTCTGAAAATGACCATTTTGCCCCTGCCCTTATTCAGCCCCTCCGAGAGAGTACGTTTTCCGGTGATCCTTTCCGCGAGTTTCTCGCACTTCCTCCTGGTGATTTCTTCCACCCCAGGCAAGCCACACCCTCCATTTGCATGATTGCAATGCAGTGACATGGTTTATTTATTTGAATTTGTTTAAAATATTGCATTAGCTATGTGTGATCTGTTCATGGCATTTCTCGGAGTATTGATTTGATCTTGATATTGCCATGATATTGCTTGGAGTTCTAGGACTTATATTTTGATGATTATGTGGATGATATGTTGCCTTTTGGATTCCTAGTGGCTATTATGATTATTTCCATGATGGTATCTGTTATTATATTTTGGATATCATGCTGCATTTGGATTATTAGTGGTTAGTATGATTATTTTCATGATGCTAGTTGATGTTCTGTTGCTTGGAGTATTATTTTCGGAGATGATGTTTACATGTGGATCTTAGCCAAATAGCTTTATTCTTGTTATTGGAGAAGTAGGATTATGGTTTTCGGATTCATCATGACAGTAGTGTTGTGCTACCCTTGGAGTATTTTGAGATGATGATATTATGCTTGGATTATTTGTTGGATATTGCTATGACTTGGATTCTAGTTTGATAGTTGATATCGGAGTATCAGTTATCACAGTTATATTTTTGGGGATAAATTTCGTCATTAAGTTGGTCAGGTGCCACCGAACCGGGCTTTCTCCAGTGCAACCACATTTGCCTTTATGGGAAGGCCCTAATGCGGTCTATTGTCATGCCTCTCGCCGGTGCCTCCAACGAGGGAAGGTTATGGGCGTGCGGTACCCTGGCCCGGTAAGCAGACATAACATGCCCGTAGTTGGATGATAAGCGCTTTTGTCCCCGTTTGGGACGGTTTATGGTTTTGGCCACGACGGTGGCCATTGTGTCTTTGGTAGACACGGGGCCACCCAGGACTAGCCCAGTGGGGAGTGAGTCGGAGTGGCCGGGAGAGTGTCATGGCAGTAGATTGGTTTTGTCGGAACGCCGTTGGTCCACCCGACTGCGAGTGCGAGGCCATGGGTTCCGTGGTGTGGGTAAAGTGCGCTACATCTGCAGAGTGTATTTAATCTATCGATAACCGCGTCCTCGGTCATGGGCATGGGTTCGTACTAGGTCACACCGTTTGATATTTTGGAGCAGTACAGATTGGCAGGATGTTGATGATGATGTTGGAGACCAAGTGTTGGTCATGGTTGTGATCGCCGGAAAGATCACGGTTTGAGACCAAGTGTTGGTTATGGTAGTGATCGCCGGAATGATCACCGTTTGGTTTTGATCACGAGGTGATCAAGATGGTATATTGCTTGGCCGGTTAGCCAAGAGAGATATGGTTATGGAGATCTGAGATGGTGATTTATCAGTATTGTAGTAGTTTCATATCATGCTTAGTAGTTGTTGTTGTATCATGGTAGTTGTTATTTAATTCATCTGTTAATGCTATGTTATTGCCTTGCCTTGATGTTTTTGGTTGTTGTGAGCTTGCAAGTACATTCAATGTACTGACCTGGCGTGTCATGCCAGATTGCAGGTGATGCCATGATTGCTTGTCGAGGTTGCCGTGCGTGCGAGCTAGATCGTGTCCTAGCCAGAGTCCCTGCGGAGTGGAGTTCACCACCTTCGTCGTTGTTCCGCTGCTAGAAGTATTCCGCAGCTACGAGTTGTTCCGCTGCTAGCATAGAGCAAGTGTAGTATCGCAGGCGTAGTGTCGCCGTGCTGATGTGCTTCTTTGTACCATCAGACCCTTGTATTATTATTCTTGTAATAAGAGCTGATTTGTTCTATGTCAAGCAGTGTCGTATTCCAGAGACTTCTCCTCGATCGCTGGGCTGGAATACGGGGCGTTCTGGTTTCTCTGAGCCGGGGTGCCACAGTGGCTTCGATGGCAATATGAGCGGCATGGGAGGTGGCTTCGGCGGCAACATGAGCGGCATGGGAGGTGGCTTCGGCGGAAACATGAGCAGCATGGGAGGTGGCGATGAAGGGGCTTCCGGTGGAGTTCGCGGCAACGATGAAAACATTGACAAAGAAGCCATTGATGATGATGATCATACACCATCCACAATGTTAAACCAACTTACGGACAAGCAGGATGTACCTTCTTAGCTCCTCTCTCTAATTTAGCTTGTCCTATCTTTGTAATTCAAATTGTATTATGTACCTGAGCTGAGTTTGAATGAAAGTTTGACGCTCTGGGCGCCTTATCTTGTTAAAAAAAACAATGTTACTAGTGACAAGGGAGAGGTCCAAAATTGAGTGATGTTTATGTGCATTTTAATTTTTTGGACCAAGAACTCTATTTGGGACAATGCACTTCTGGTTGTAGGATTTCAAACTTTGATTGATGATACACTTTTGTTGGTAGAATTATGAAAAATTATTGCTATCTGAATGTGCAAATGCGACTATACAGAGGCTGTACACAGCCGCGCGGCCGGCGGTCGGGTTTTACATCTCCGGTTTGCATCACCTATTAGAGTTGCTCTTTTACATCTCCAATATAAATCATCTGTTGAAGTTGCCTCTTTTTCGAAGATGTAAAAGCATTTTTTGGAGACATGAATTTTTACATCTTCTATTGAAGATGCTCTTAGCCTGGTTCAGGCCACCAAATTCTAGTCCTGACTCATGCTAAACATGAAATAATATACTAATCCATGTCCATCCTATCCTTCTATTGGTCTACCAACATAATTTATTGTACTGCGTTTCTCAGGCTGAAGTGATGAACCAAACAACTACGTTGCGAGCATGCCTGACGGGCAAAAATCATTGAAGCCTCCAGCTCCTTTCAGGCAGCCATTTTTGTCAGGCAAGCTACTCAGGTCATCAACCAAACAACCCCTTATTGTTTGTTAATGTTCATAGGGATACAAGCAGCTCCCCGGGCCCGAAAACCATGCACGGCTGCCTCCATTCAGGGACGTGGAAACTTTCGCCAAAGCAAGAGCATCTCTCGTTGTTCATGGTCGTCTGAAGCTGACCATACACAATTTCTTCTTCTTGTTCCCTATCTCCTTCAAAGATGGCACCATAGCTCGTGAACCTGTTGTGATTGTCCGGCTTCTTGATTAACTCAGGTTGTCCAAGACTATCACCGCATGTGTTGCATTTCGATCACTCCACAAGGAGAAGGCCTCACTGATCGCCGCTGCCTCCAAACACTCAGGCGACATCAATTTTCCAACCACCGTCGCGGAGGCTTTACCAAAGAGCCCCGTTTCCTCTCGGCAGACTGCTGCCGATGCTGCCAAGACCACCATCAACCTAAAACTTTAGACTCGTCTCTGTAACATACCTGAACATATATTCGATGCAAACTTTAGAAGGAGCACTAAATATTTGACACGGTTGCAAATCTGCATCTCTGGTGGTACCATTGATCATCATAATGTTAAAAAAATGTGACGAAGTTCAGCAGCCAACACAACGATGGAAACTGCAATACTCTAGTGCAGTAGATGACCCCCCCCCCCCCCCCCCCCTCCCTCTGATAACTATGAAGATATTCGAAACTGCAACGCATACATAACCCAATTTGCACTTGCAAAACGTTACTACCATGCATACAACATATAAAGATCCAAATCGACGGCAGTGAATGCACGAGATTAATGTCTCATGGAAGCGTTTTCTTCCAATAGGGTATCGCAAAGGAGACCAGAGGAGTAGCACCAAACATCATCACCGGACCCATAATGACCCACCAAACTTCACGGCTAGCTATTGACGATTACGATCTAGTAATAGCACAAATAAGCAGGTCTAAAAAAGTTTCCATGGTTAATGCCGATTAGGATTTACTAATCGAAGAAGCAAGTCTGCAGAAACTCTCTTTTTCCTCTGAAAACTTGTATCTGTGGGGATCACTCACAACCATCAGTAGAATGACGATTAGGATCCTTGCCAAAATCCCCGGACACCTTCTCTTCTTAGCTTCGTCTGCCAATAACCCAACCCAAGATTTCATCAGATTACCACATAAAAGAACATTGCCATATCAACATTAACCATCCAACAGTGTAATTTCAAGTACTGTAAATCTAAAGGCCATGCCACTCATTTTCCAGCAATGAAGTAACTTCTATCTTGTGAGAATTCGAATATTTCTCGTCCTTTCAATTGGTAGTGCTAACAAACACATAACTGATGATATGAACTTCCAACATCAGATATTAACTGCTCAAAGGGACGTCTACCAAAATGTAGTGGCATAGCACCACCTTAAAGTACTAGATATAAATACATTTACTGTCATGTTATTTACATATATGATCAAACAGTTTACTTTCTTTTACTAATAAAGTATAAAAGCACTAAACTGAGTCACAGAACAGCGCGCAAAGGCACAATGTCAATTATACCAAAATGTATTGGGCATGGCGGCACATAAAAGTTAATGACTGTTACAAGGACTAGAGGTGTACCATTTTACCGTCATGTTATTTATTTACATGATCAAACAGTTCACTCCTATTTACCAGAGTGACGGAACATGGTACAAAGTCATAAACGTCAAGTGCAGCTAAGAAGAGTAGACTCGTATGCCATAGCCAAAACTTCAAAACTTTGGGTCTTCCCATCAGATTTAATGGAGAAATTAGCAATGACAAGAAAACTCAAGAAAGGTGCTTGCAACCAGTTTGGAAGCGTGCAAACATTGTTATAATCTCACTCACTGCAAAAGATACAACGATCACAGTGGGCAATGAAGCGTAAGCAAATGATTTGCTTTTTTCTAATACATAGAAATGATCGTTTTTACTATCATCACTTCCTAACAAAAGCATAAGGTAGAACTGCATCAGTTGGCTACTTGCATGATTTAAGATTGATCCCAATCCCAGTTTAATATGCAATGACTAGAGGAAATAGCAAAAACCTCATTGGTTTTATATGCAACGATGCTCCATCTTAACAAATATCAACAGCACTAGGCAGTAATCAACAACACTAGGCAGTAATCAACAACACTTGAGGACTGTTTTCATGCTATGAGGAGGATACACAAAATATGCAGATTATAATTGAAAAGACCATACGGCTCACAGATACATGGGGCAAAGCAAAGTGAGTAGTATACCTCAACAAAACTGCGATGGCACTTTCCTGTCCGCCTGGCCACCCCTCCACACACTTAGAACGAGCGCTGGGATGATAACAAAGCAAGCTGTCGCGTGCATACCAAATAGTGCCACATCTATGATTACGGAGGCGACCATTTCACCCTGAGATATCGAACCCTCCACATGCGGCGACAGCATCGCCACCAGAAGACCAGTGACCATTAGAAGGAAGAAGGCCACATCCGCAACATATCCAAGCACCGCGGTGCGCGGAAGCCTAAACATGTCTGCAACCGACTCCCGCGTGAATGCTCCTGATGCGCTCTGAGGACAGCAATTTCAACAAAACCACAGGGATGAGCATGAGTATGTACGGAATGGTTCGGAAATGGAAGGATGCAAATGAAGTGATGAACATGAACACACATTGAAAAAACTAGTACCACTGATCAGGACAACCTGAACTGTATATGGCAACTTAGTTAGAACATAATGCTAACACAGGGCCCATCCACTAGCATATGTACTGCATTACTGCTGTAATTCGACCACAATAAAGATCACAGGGAGTCAATTTGCACAATAAACTACTACTACTACTCATCAGGACAACCTGAACTACGAAATTAATTACTAACATAATACTGTATATATGGCAACTTAATTAGAACATAATGATAACACTGGCCTATGTACTGCTGCAATTCGACCGGAATAAACATCTCAAGGAGTTAATTAGCCCGATACCTTCTTGAATGCCGAAGTGGATCCAGATACAAGTGCAAACACGTAGGCCACGCACATCAACAGGGCGAGAAGCGCGACCAGCACAAGGATGCTGTAGATGAGGACCTTGAGGCCCCAGTACATGATGGCCTGCAGGAACAGGAATTGGGCGGAGCTCTCGCCCCAGGCGCGGCTCGCCACGACCTGTCCAGCCGTGGCCGCGGAGATGACCCACGCGACCCCGAAGCCCAGGTAGGGGAGGGCTCCCGCCGCGACGCAGAGGGCGCGCCCCAGCGCGAGCATCGGGGCGAGGGCCAAGTGCACGAGCGCCAGCACCACGACGACGATCCGCGCCGGCGGGGGCGGGGGCGGGAGCGGCGGCGAGGGCAGCACCGCGTCGGCGACGGCGACGGCCATCGGTCGGTACGGGAAACCCTAGCTCCTGGAAGCTTCTCGATCGCACTCGGTGGGGGCGAAGTGGTTGCAGCGAGAGGACGGGGGTTTGTGGGGAATGGGGATTAGCGACGAACACGGGAGGGGGTTTTGCGGCGAGCTGTCCCTCTTGCCTTCCGGGTTCAGATCTAACCCATTTCCTCTCGACTAGCGGATTCGGGTTCTAGTAGGGTACGTGGAAATGGTGAGTGCCCAATTCGATCCTGCACAATTACAGAATTTCATTTTTTTTATAAGAATTACTGAATTTCTTTCTTTTTTTTACAGAACTTCTCCTCCGTTATTCACTTAGCAAAATAGTGGCATCTTGCGAACCAACCTGTCGTTGGATGGTTAGAGGGACAGTGGTGTCCCCAACCCATCAGGGTTCAAGTCATAATGCTCACATTATTCCTGCATTTATTTCATGATTTCCGGCGATACGCTTTCAGTAGGAGGAGACGTTCCCATCGACGAGGAGGCATCTATAATGACTTCGTAAATTTCAAGATGACATGCCGGCTCAGTCTCTCAAAGGTGCTCATACGGGTAAGTGTATGCGCGTATGTATGAGTGCTTGCCTCTGTACTGATGTTCAAAAAAAATAGTGGCATCCTTTACAAGTAATGTAAGCAGTACATCCGGTGCCGAATTCATCCAGATAGAAGGAGGAGAAAAATTAACTATCATAGCAAGTTCATGAGCTACTTTATTACTCTCTCTATTATAATAATCATAAATTACATGATTAAAATCTGACGACATGAAATAGCAACGTCAATAATTACACTTGCCACCGAAGAGGAGTTGCCTTCTCTCAAAGCTTCTGCAACCTCCATGCTATCCGAGTTGATCATGATCTTGCTGCATCCAATGGTTCTGGCTAGATTCAAGCCAAATCTGACAGACAATGCCTCTGCAGTGAAAGAACCATAACATATGTCCACTCGTTCATTAGCTGCCGCAATAAATTTCTTGTTGTAATCTCGTATTACTGCCCCCACCGATCCCTCAAAAAGATCATGGGCAAAGCCAGCATCTACATTTAATTTCATATCCCCTGTATCGACTTCTCCCATGATTCAACACGTACCTTTTCCTTCGGGGAACAAACAATAGTAAAGTTAGCTCGGATAGCGAGAGCAATTTGTGAGGGTTTTTGGGTGTCGTCTCCATGGTAATTTTTTCGGTGTTCAAACCATAGGTACCATGCCGCAATGGCCACAACCTCCTCCAATTTGGGAAGACCTAGGATCTGGACTTTAGCCTCCATTCTTAACAGTTCATGCACCACTTCTTCACCTGATTTGAATTGTCTACATCTCCTCTTGACAACATCAATCAGCCCCAATTGTCGCCATACCTCTCTTGATCTTGGACACTCAAAAGGAAGTGTTTCATGCTATCCGGTCCCCATATTGCATTCCGGACAATGTGTTTTTCACTTTCACGCGCTTCGAGGCCAGAACCGCCCTACACGGAATAGCACTATGGAGAACTCTCCAAATAAAAATCCTGATCTTGGTTGGGCACTGGAAGCTTCATATCAAGTTCCACTTCTCTTGTCAGGGTATGATGATTCAGCTCTAGTTTGCAGCAAGTAGCCAAATTGAGCATTCCATTCCACTTGGTAAGCATATCATACCGAGAAGATTCCATTCTTAGTGGGATCCCAGGCAATGAAATTTGACATTTCATGTGCGAGCAAGGGTATAGCAAGTATTTCTGGACATCCACTTCCCAGAATGTTTGATTAACCAATTGTGAGTCCCCGTCTCCAGTTGCTGGGTCGATGAGATCACAGACTCGGGTCATTAAATTATTACCTTGGATAGTTAGGACCTTTCTTGTTGGTGATTGAGGGATCCACGAATCCTCCCATATATTCACCTTTTCACCATCTCCAATTCCACCCACGTCTCAGTGTGTCCACACCAGCCATTATACTCTACCAAGTATATGAAGATTTTTGATTCAAAGTAGCACTCATAAGATCTCCATCTGAGAAGTACTTGGCTCTTAAAATAATTGCACATAGTGAGTCTGGATTGTCAATGAAGCACCACGTTTGTTTTGCCAAAAGTGCAAGATTAAAACAATGAATATCCCTGAAGCCCATACCGCCTTTCTTCTTTGGCACACACATCTTTCACCAGGCAAAACCAATGCATCTTTTTATTAGTTGCGTCATCGTCCCACCAATAACGAGACATCATCCCGCCTTTCTTCTGTGATTTCTTTGCATATTTTTTTAGGAATTTTGAAGATAGACATCGCATAAGTTGGTATAGCTTGTGCTGCTGATTTCGAGACCACTTCTTTTCCCCAGAAGATAAACATCTCTCCTTCCATCCCATAAGTTTCGGAACTAGACGGTCAATCAGATATTGGTAGCTGTCTCTTTTTGTCAATCCCCAAAGTAGCTAGGAGGCCCAAATATTCGTCATTCAACGCCTCTGTCATGATATCTAGAATTGAGCATACATGTGCCTTCACATTAACATCTATACTTGGGCTGAAAAAAATACTTGATTTCTCCACACTGACCAATTGACCGGATGCCGAACATTATAGATCCAGGATGGATTTAATTAAGACAAGCGGCATTAGTAGCATTGGCCTTCATTAGGAAGAGTGAGTCTTCTGCAAACAAAAGATTTGACACTGCTGATGCATCACGACAAACTTTGACCCCCATGAGGTTACCGTCATTTTCAGTCCTAGAAAGTAGGGTAGTTAGTCCCTCCGTGCAGAGAAGAAAAATATATGGTGAAACGTTTAAACTTATTACTCCCTTTGATCCATATTAATTGACGCTACTCTTGCATCAATTAATATGGATCGGAGGGAGTACCCAAACTATTATGATTGCACAATTAGGTAGATTTTCATGAAGAACCAGCTTGAAAGGAAAAGACAATATTGTCAAAAGCAACGGAAAGTTCTGATATATCCTTCCGTGGAAATAGATTTTGATGAATAACCGGTTTGAAATGGAAAACACACCCAATAACTAGATTAAAAAAAATACAGTTGCAGTTCACTGCCGTGAAAAAATGACGCTATGGACCTTAATCCATCGTGCACATCTAAGAAATGTCTTCAGATGTTACTGTCGACCAAAGAAAATTGGGTAAAGTATGTGACAGTTTTCAACAACACAAAACAAAGGCAAGGAGACACCTCATCCACGACAGACAGCCCACATTGCGATTGCCAATGAGATTCAAGGATCGAGAATTCTACCGAGATCAAAATGGAAATTCAGTCGACTGAATTTTAGTAAAACTGAAAGAAAAAGGGCACACATGTCTTTTTTTCAGGGTTAGCGAATCTTGTAAACAAAAATTGGATAAAAAATGTCTAATCTATTTCTCGACCGTTGCTTTTTAGGCTAATTCTTTCTTACATTCAGATTTGTGAGAAAAAACTGTCTTCACATATTCAACAGAAAACAAAACATAATCAAAGTTAGCGGGCTTCTTCAATTTATATACCAAATATCTAACGTGGTCAAATTAAGAATAAAAAATTGATGAACAAACCGGTCTAGCATGGCCTCTTAATGGTTCAGCTCGTCTTTGTAACATAGATATTCAATTCAAATTTATTTACCAAATATCTAACACTGATTGCGAATTTGTATCCCTGGTCATAGCATTAATCATCATAATGTTAAAAATGCTGACAAAGTTCAGCAGCAAATATGAGGATGAAAACAATAATACAAGCATGCCACCAGGTAGAGTTAACATTCTAACAGATGACCCAACGACCAAGATGGCAGTAGATAACCACTCCTGATAAACATAACCACGAGGATATTCTGTTCGAAATGGCAACGCATACATAGCCCAATTGCAGAACGTTACTACCATGCATACAACATAAGAATGCAAGCCGACGGCAGCCATACCAATTCATCACCGGATTAATGTCTCATGGAATGGAAGCATTTTCTTCCAACAGGGTATTACAAACAGGACACAAATTCTACCATCATGTATACACCAATACTCCAGTGCAAACTTTTAAGCAAGTAGCCCGGAGCAGCATCAAACATCATCACCAGATCCATAATGACCCACCAAACTTCACGACTATTGATGATTACAGTCTAGTAATATCAGAACTAAGCAAGTCTACAAAAGTTCCCATGGCTAATGACGATCAGGATCTACTAATAGTAGAAGAAGCAAGTCTGCAAAGACTCTTTTTCCTCTGAAAACTTGTATCTGTTGAAATCACTCACAACCATCAGCGGAATGGGCACTGTAGCTCCTTGCCAAATTCTCCGGACACCTTCACAAAAGAACATTGTCATATCAACATTAAGCATCCAATAGTATATTTTCAACTTTCAAGTACTATAAATCTAAAGCCCATGCCACTCATTTTCCAGCAATGAAGTAACTTCTATCTTGTGAGATATTATAGAATTCGAATCTTTCTCATCCTTGCAATTGGTAGTGCTAACAAACACACAACTGATGATATGAACTTGAAACATCAGATATTAACTGTTCTCAAACGGACGTCTGCCAAAATGTAGTGGCATAGCACCACCTTACAGTACTAGATGTGCATATATTTACTGTCATGTTATTTATGTAAGTACTAAATGTGCATACATTTACTGTCATGTTATTTATGTAAGTACTAGATGTGCATACATTTACTATTATGTTATTTATGTACATGATCAAACAGTTTACTTATTTTTACTGAAGTATAAACGCATTAAACTGAGTCACAGAACAGCAGACAAAGGCACAATGGTAATTCTACCAAAATTTAGTGAACATAGCGCTACATAGAAGTTGATAATTGTTAAAAAGACTGGAGGAGATGATCAAACAGTTCTCTTCTTTTTACCTGAGTGACGGAACTCGGTACAAAGTCAGAAATGCGAAATGCAGCTAAGAAGAGTAGACTCGTATGCCATAGCCAAAACTTCAAAACTTTGGGTCTTCCCATTGGTTTCAATGGAGAAATTAGCAATGACAAGAAAACTCAAGAAAGGTGCTTCCATACAGTTTGGAAGCATGCAAACATTGTTATATAATCTCACTAGCTGCAAAGATACAACGATCACAGGGGACGATGGAGCGTAAGCAATTAATATTGCTTATTTTTCTAATATGTAAAAGGAATGTCGTTTTTATTAACATCACTTCGTAACAAAAGTGATCAAACTGTTCACTTTCCATCTTTGGGAAAGCTATCTCCATCGATCTGGGAGTGGATGGAGATGTGACACTGGCAGTGTCAGCATAGGCTGTTGGATGCTGGCGATGGAGGCGTGTTCTCCATTATGTCAGGCCTTAACCTGGAGATTGTTCGCTGCAATGATAGGGGGCCTAATAGTCCAGCAAAGAGTAAGGCGCTTAGGGAGTTTGCTGACTCATTACATGCTGCAATTTTCTGTATCAAGGAGACTAAACTGGTTGTGATCGACCAGTACACTATTATGGAATGTTCGGGTCGTCTTACGACGGTTTTGCTTAACTTCCTGTGTGCGAGACTAAGGGAGGGGTCGTTATCGCCTGGAATTCCTCCATGCTACAGATTTCTAACTTTGTGAATGATACAAACTTCATCACGGGCTATGTTTTGCCATCTGAGGGTGCGCCTTGGTGGCTTTCGGTGGTTTACAGACCACAAGAGGATCAGGAGAAGATCTCAGCTCACCGCCAGCATTGCCCTGGCCTATGGTTGGTGTTAGGGGATTTTAACCTGATTCTACAGGCATCTGACAAGAATAATGCTAACCTGGACTGGAGAGTGATGGGAAGATTCAAGCAGTTCATTGATGATAATGGCCTCAAAGATCTGTACTTGCATGGGCACAGCCACATGTTTACGTGGAGTAACGAGCGGGAATCACCCACGCTTACCAAGATTGACAGAGTTTTTGTCTCAGTGGATTGGAAATTGGAGCATCCGGACTGTTTCCTTCAGGTGCTATCCACGGCGTACTCTGATCATTGTCCGCTTCATTTGACGCTGAGTGAGCACATTCAACCAAGGCGCCGCCTCAGGTTTGAGATTTCCTGGGCAAAACTTAAGGGTTTTGAGGAGGCGGTCAAAGAGGTGTGGGCCTGCGACACTGCATTACTGACCCGTTCAAGCGCTTATATTTGCTGTTGAGAAACACAGCACGTTATCTCACGGCTTGGGGACAAAAGAGCAGTGGGAATGTGAAGCTGCAGATCACCATCGCAAATTATGTGATTTTGCGCCTCGATTGTGCTCAGGATTGGAGGTCTCTCTCGGCGGAGGGGAGGTGGTTGAGACGCACGTCGAAGCAGCTAGTGCTGGGTCTTGCATCGCTTGAGCGTATGATCGCGAGACAATGCTCAGGTATAAGCTGGCTGAGAGACAGAGATGCTAATACGAAGCTTCTCAATCTTTATTGCCAATGGGAAGAAAAAAAAAGCATACCGGCAATTACCCATGGGGGTGACACCATTATGGATCAATACGGGGAAGAGGTAATGGCAAAGCAAAGATCTAGGGTGGACTGGTTACACACGGGTGATCACAACACCGGATTCTTCCACGCGAAAGCAGCTGCTAGGAAGAGCCAGAATCGCATTGTCTCACTTGAAGATGGTGCAGGTGTTCTTCGCGAGAGTGAGGAAGTCGTGGCAGAAATTCAAGGTTTCTATACCGACCTGTACAGAGCACAGGAGGAGCTGGATATTGAGGCAGTTTTACATCACGTTCCGGTAATGGTTACAGACCAGATGAACGAAATGCTTTTAAGGCCATTTACAGCAGAGGAAGTGCGCGCAGCACTTTTCTCCATGAAACCATCAAAGGCGCCGGGGGTGGATGGATTTAATGCCGGCTTTTATCAGCTGCGTTGGGACCTCATTAAGGAGAATGTAACCCAGGCGGTGCTCGGGTTTCTACATGATGATCTTATGCCGGAAATGATCAACAAAACGGTAATAGTTCTTATACCGTAAGTGAAACATCCAAGGAATACTACCCGGTATAGGCCGATCTCCTTATGCGACGTCATTTACAAATTATGTTCTAAAGTTTTGGTTAACCGCCTTCGTGAGATCCTTGATGAGATTATAGCAGAAGAACACCGTGCATTTGTACCTAGGAGACTGATCACAGACAATGTACTCACAGCTTATGAGTGCACCCACTCTATGAAGCGAAAGAAGGGTAAACATGGATGGTGTGCAGTTAAAATCGATATGATGAAAGCTTATGACCGAGTCGAATGGCCATATTTACAAGGTGTTATGCAGCAGCTTGGTTTTGCAGAAGTATGGGTTTCTCTAGTTATGAAATGTGTTACCTCAGTCAGCTTTCAGGTAAAGGTGAATGGGGAGCTTCTTCTCTCTTTTAAACCTACAAGAGGGTTTACACAAGGGGATCCCATATCCACATATTTGTTCTTGTTGTGTGGGGAAGGATTATCATGTCTGCTCAAGAATTATGATGCGGGATGGATTGGCAGAGGAATTCGAGTGGGCTTCACGGCCCCGTGGGTCTCATATCTTTTATTTGCAGTCGATTGTCTTGTGTTCATGAAGACCGATGTTAGGAGTGCAACTCGGCTGAATGAAATTCTGAGTGTTTATAGTGAAGGTTCGGGAGCGAGCAAATAAGCAGAAGAGCTCGATCTTTTTCAGTGGGAATTCTGGAGCTTCTGTTCGAGTGGTTGTACGAAATGCATATTCAGCGAGAAGCACTCACAGAAAAATATCTTGGGCTACCAACTCCCTCTGGTAGGCTCACAGAACGTCACTTTGAGCACATCCATGAGTGTTCAAGATGCAGGGTGCAAGGCTGGTGTGAAAAAAAACTTTCATGTGCAGCAAAGGAAGTCCTTAAGACAGTGGTTCAGGCTTTACCAACCTACGCTATGACCTGTTTCAAGCTCACAAAGGGGTTGCGCAGAGAAGTCATGACAGTGATGTCCATGTACTGGTGGGTGGGGTCACTGGATAAAAGAGAAATGCACTGGCAGTCATGGGATAAAATGTACATCTCAAAATTTAGAGCGGGGGTGGAATTCAGAGATTTTTAACGATGCCATGTTGGCAAAGCAGGCATGGAGGCTATTGGAGAGGACTGACAGTTCGTGTGCACATGTACTAAAAGGGGGGTATTATCCTAATGGTGAGTTCTTGAGTGCAGATTGCCCAAGGAGTGCATCACCTACATGGAGAGCCATCATTGCTGGCAGAAGCATGTTGAAGGAAGGCCTGATTAGGCGCGTCGGCGACGGAAGGACGACTGAAGTATGGCATGACAAGTGGATAGCTGGAACCAGTGGCGGACCTAGGAAAAAAATGGAGGGTGTGCACACTTCAAAAAAATCTGCCAAGTCTAAGTGTCATATCATGTATGGCAAAAGAATAACACAAATAGCTCAATCAAGTCTCACAATATTATGTTTTAGAAAATAATTTCAAATTTGCGAAATTACAATACAAATAGTCTTACATGAAAGATACACAAGAATAACTTCGGTTTGCCCTTCAGCTGCAACCTTCTTTATTTGACCTCATGTTTTCAACAAAATGGAGATAATACTACCAATCGGACGTGGTGTTTCTGCGCTCGAGCGCGAATGCACTCTATATATGGGCGGTTGAGTACCGTCTCGGGATTTGATGCATTAAATAGGCATGGAAGATTCACGAGCGTCTGTAAATATTGAAAAGAAGAAATACACTTGAGCTAGGACCAGTACGGAGATGCAGGAACGGCGGACGTGGACGGCAGGAAGTATCAAATCTCGTTATACCTAGTTTTTTTCCCCTCTCGCAGGGCAATTAGGGAAAGCCTTCCCCCCCTCGATTCACCAGCGAGTACGTGGATTCGCCTTCTCTCCGCCTGCCACTCCGGCGGCCAGTGGCAGGGAGGGGATTTCTGATGTGTCGAATCCGGCTAGTAGATAGGTAGGATTTTAGTCCTCGCAGGGGCGGCGTTCAGACGAATGATGGCGTTTCTTCTTCGAGTCAGTCTTCCGGGCTCCAATCCTCCTCAACTTCGTTCGTTGGGACGGATTAGACGGAGCTCCGGCGTAGATTCCTGCCAGCTCCTCGGGGGAGACTTCCTGGCACGTGCACGAAGACTTCCCGGCTGTCATCGACAAGATCGGGCCGTCTCCGGTAGGGGAGCGACGACAGCGGCGCGTCGGCGGCACTGGTCGTTCGGTGGTCCATGGATCTCGAGGTGTTTTGTACTTCCAGTGAACCTTTATAGTTGATTTGATCCTTTTCGCAAAAAGAAAAACGTTGAAAATAGCACATGATAGGTCGAAGTTGTCTCAAGAAATAACGGGGCAGACCGAAGAGTCCTAATTTTTTTTTTCGTTTTTTCTGTTTGCAATCTACACGAGTCGCTGCTAGGGTTGATTTTTTTTGCCAACATTGATCGATGGAATTGATCTAGCTAGCTTCTACCGGGCTCATGTATGTGTACAGGAGTCTTTAGCTGGACACACACATAGTGCTCTAGTAGAAAAAAAGTCGAGCTGCTTCTACGGTTTGCTAGGTTCGCATGTACGTGTACAGCTTCAGATGAATTAGTTCTAGTACTGTAAAACCAATAAAATCAGAAAAAGATGACATATAGTGAAAAAATCTGTAAAATGTTGGGTGTGCCACGGCACACCCGGCACACCCTCTGGGTCCGCCAATGGCTGGAACTGTGTCCATGAAACCCATATGCCGTCTATCTGATGAGCCAGTACACATAGTTGCTGATCTTCTTGATGAATCAGGGCAGTGGAACACAAGTTTGGTTCGGAGTATGATTATTGCCCCTGAAGCGGATGCAATCTTGAGCATGCCGCGACCAAGAGTTGTATGCCCAGATTTTTGGGGTTGCGCATGGGAGAAGTCTGGGTCGTATACGGTCCGATCCGCTTATAGAATGGCAATGGACAAGAAGTTCAATTTGCAAGTTCAGACTTCATCTTCTGATGGTGGAGAGGAAACATGGAAGGCTCTATGGAATTGGAAACTACAAGTACAACCAAAAATTCGTGTCTTTGTGTGGAGAGTACTGAAGGATATGTTACCAGCACATGGGGAATAATACAGGCGTCATATCAGATCGGATGCAATTTGCCCAATGTGCGGAGGAAGCAATGAATCCTTATTTCATGCGCTGATAGTTTGCGATCATGCAGTGCTGTTTTGGGACGCAGCCAGTGATTTTTTTGAGTTAAAACTTCCTACGTTACACCATGTGGCGTGGGCGAGAGACTTACTGGATCACAACTTCGTGAGTAAGAAGGATACAGCGGTGCCTGTGTCGGTTTTGTGGGCGATTTTGAACAACAGAAACAAGTACACAAACAGGGAGATCAGCTATCAACCGCACAGACAAGAGCTTGTGAGAGCTCTGGACATTCCGGCAAGGAGGTGCTACACGCTAAACCACAGCCTAAGTGGGAGCCTCCGGGCGCTGGCTGGATCAAAGTTAACACTGACGGTGCAATCGGATGTGCACAAAAGTGTGCGGGGACTGGGGCGATCGCGAGGGATCAATCAGGTACATTTGTCGCAGCACAGGCAACTAAAGTACGAAGCTATAACAGACCCATTCATCATTGAATCGTTAGCCTGTCGAGATTGCGTGTGCATGGCTTTGGAAAAGGGTTACCGGAAGGTGATCCTGGAGACAGATTGTCAGATGATTGCAACGGCATGGGAAGCGGGACATGATCGCTCCGAGGCCGGACATATCTTCAGAGAGATGAAGACGCAGCTCTCACAATTTCAGGGATTTGCTTTAGTGTTTTCTAATCGTAGTGCGAACTTTGCTGCTCACCTGTGTGCAAAGGAAGCACTGAGCTTGGAGTGCTGTAGCTCCTTTTTTTATGTAATCCCTGCCTTCTTGATTGCCCAAGTGCAATCAGGAGTTGTTCCGCCAACTCAGTAATAAAATGCCTTGATGGCGGTTAAAAAAAACACGGCGAGGAGTTATTTCATGCTTTTGTGCACATCAGCATTTGTTTCTCCAGGGGTGTTTCCTCCTATCTTAATGAATGAAATCAGCAACTCTGCTGTTTTTCGTCAAAAAAAGATTTGGAATTCCTTAACATTGCCCAGGTGGATCTTAGTGACCAAGACCTGATTTTGTTTTAAGAGGAAGTCTGGGCGGTATTCAAGGAGATGCCGGCAGAACGTGCGCCTGGCCCCGTGTTTTTTTTTTTGCTTGTTCTACCAGAAGGTGTGGGCGATCATTAAAGGAGGTGTCATGGCAGCGATTCATAAGCTGTTTCTCTATGACGGCCGCGGTTTTGGTAGATTCAATCAAGCCCTGATCATGCTCATTCAAAAAAGCCGGATGCATGCACGATCGGTGAGTTTCGTCCGATTAGCTGGGTACACAGTATACTGAAGCTATGTGCTAAATTGCTCGCGACGAGACACAACCGACGTGAAAGATCTGATAATGGTGAATCAATCGGCGTTCATAAAAGGGAGAAATATACATGATAATTTCATGCTTGTCCAGCAGTTAGCGAGGAAGCTGCACAAGTGGAAGGCCAAGGGACTCGTGGCCCTTCCTGTTTGAGGTGCTACGAGCTAAAGGATTCTCGAAGATCTGGAGAGCTTGGGTTGCTACTGTTCACGACGGCTAGTAATTGAGTGGTGGTAAATGGCTCAGCTTGGGCGAAATTCATGCATTGCATGTGGGTTTCGTCAGGGAGATCTGCTCCCGCCCCTCCATTTTGTGATCGCCATGGACACCTTGACCTCGGTCACCCGAGCACAGGAATGTGGAGTGCTCAGTGCATTGCCAGGATGGTCACCTCGATGTGGTACTATTCATCAGGCAGATGGCAATCGATTTGATGTGTGTCCGTGAATCTGTACGCATTTTTGGAGCTGCTTCGGGTCTTTAAGTGAACTTCAACAAGTCTTCGGCCATTATGATCTGTGCGGAAGAGGGAGATCAGGAGATGGTGGCTGCGGCGATGTCGTGGAAGATGGAAGTTTTTCCCTGCAAATATTTGAGGCTACAGCTCTCCATCAAACAGCTCACGAGGTCGGAGTGGCAACCGATAGTTGATTCAGTGCTGCGATTTCTTCCGACATGGCAGAGAGGTTTGATCACCAGGCCGGGACGGCTGATCCTTGTGAAAAATGTTATCAGAGCCTGTCCTACGCATCACCTGATTGTGGCAGATGCTCAAAAGTGGACACTTGATTGTGTTGACAAGGACTGCAGTGCCTTCTTTTGGGCTGGGACAGAAGAAACCCATGGCGGGAAGTGCCACGTGGCCTGGTGGCGTGTTTGTAGGCCAAAATGCCTCGGAGGCTTGGGAGTGATTGATCTCAGGAGGCAAGGTATTGCGCTGCGCCTACATCGGGAATGGTTGATTGAAGCACACGGACGATACTAGACCCTGGAAGGGATTGAACATGCCCCCTGATCCTCGGGACCAGGAAGCGTTCGACAGGTTGGTGCATTGGCAGTGGGAGCTGGGGATTGAGTTTTATTCTAGAGAGACCGTTGGATTAATGGTGCTAGGCTGGCGGAAATTACGCCACACGTCCGGACCCAGGTGATCAATCACAGATTGGTTAAAGAGGGCTTGTATCTTCACAGCTAGGCATCTAACATTGTGGGAGAGCTCTCTACCAATGGGCTAGTGCAATTCATCCGGCTATGGGAGATTCTACTGCCCATGCAAAACTCCCCTGACCAGGAAGATGTTGCGATATGTATGTGGAACGTTCAGGGCAGCACACCTCGGCTTCTCCAATCACATGCTGTGGGAGGGTGCCATCAAGTTCCAAACTTCCAATGTGCATCGGCAGTTTAGCAGTGTTGGGCTCCCCTGTCATGTAAGATATTTATGTGGCTTGCACTGCAATATCGACTGTGGACCTCAGATTGGAGATTGAGGCACGGTTTGCAGGATCAGAGCTCATCGTGCTTTCCATGCGATCAAGAAGAAGATATTGTGGATCATATTTTGCTGCGATGTTTCTAGTCAGGTATGGTATCTCTGCTTCAGGAGGGGAGGATTGATTTGGCGCTGCTGCCGATGATGACGGATCATCTTGAATCTTGGTGGAGCTCTAATCGCAAACACATTCCTAAAAGGTACAGGAAAGGAAAGGGTTTGTTTCGATGATCACTATTGTGTGTTGGAGTATTTGGAAGCAACGGAATGGAAGAGTGTTTGGTAGGCATGACACGGTATCTGAATGGGTATTGGCTTCAAAAATCTTTCAAGAGCTCAAGTTGTGGGCTCTTGCCGGAGCTAGAGGAGTTCAACACTTTAGTGAAGAGTGGTGTATGGTTTTAGGAGTTTCTTTGCTCTTGCACTGGCTTGTGTTGAGAGTGGCTTGGATATTTCTTGTACATTTACCTCTGCCTTCTATAAAGCTATGGTACGCAATTTGCATACCCCTAAAAAAAACAGTTCACTTCTTTTACCAGAGTGAGGGAACATGGCACAAAGTCATAAATACCAAATGCAGCTAAGAAGAATAGACTCGTATGCCATAACCAAAACTTCAAAACTTTGGGTCTTTCCATTGGTTTCAATGGAGAAATTAGCAATGACAAGAAAACTCATGAAAGGTGCTTGCAAACAGTTTGGAAGCTAGCATGCAAACATTGTTATATCTCACTCGCTGCAAAGATAAAACAATCACAGTGAACGGACTGTAGGCAATTAATTTGTTTTTTTCTAATACGTGCAACTGATCACTTTTATTATCATCACTTCATAACAAACACATACGGTAGAACTGCACTAGTTCGACTACTTGCACAGTTAAGATTGATGTCAATCCCAATTTAATATGCAATGACCAGAGGAAATAGCAAAAACCTCATTGGTTTTATATGCAATGCTCCATCTTAACAAATATCAACAGCAGTAAGCAGTAGTCAACAACACTAGAGGACTGTTTTCATTCTATGAGGAGGATACACAAAATATACAGATTATAATTGAAAAGACCATATGGCTGATGCAGGGGCAAAGCAAAGGGGGTAGTATACCTCAACAAAACTGCGATGGAGCTTTCCTGTCCTCCTGACCCCCCCTCCACACACTAAGAATGAGCGCTGGGATGATAACAAAGCAAGCTGTCGCGTGCATACCAAATACTGCCACATCCATGATTACAGAGGCGGCCATTTCACCCTGAGACATCGAACCCTCCACGTGCGGCGACATCATCGCTACCAGAAGACCAGCGACCACTAGAAGGAAGAAGGCCACATCCGCAACCAATCCAAGCACCGCGGTGCGCGGAAGCCTGAACGATTCTGCAACCGACTCCCGCGTGAATGTTTCTAGGGCGCTCTGAGGACAGCAATGTCAACAAAACCACAGGTATGAAATGAACATGAGTATGTACAGAATGGTTCGGAAATGGAAGGATGCAAATGAAGTGATGAACATGAACACACATGGAAAAAACTAGTGCCACTGATCAGGACAACCTGAACTGTATATGGCAACTTAGTTCGAACATAATGATAACACAGGGCTCACCCACTAGCATATGTACTGCATTACTGCTGTAATTCGACCGGAATAAAGATCACACGGAGTCAATTTGCGCGATACCTTCTTGAATGCCGAAGTGGATCCAGATACAAGTGCAAACACGTAGGCCACGCACATCAACAGGGCGAGAAGCGCGACCAGCACAAGGATGTTGTAGATGAGGACCTTGAGGCCCCCGTACATGAGGGCCTCTAGGAAGAGGAAGGGGGCGGAGCTCTCGGCCCAGGCGCGGCTCGCCACGATCTGTCGCATACAAAAAAGTGTGGGGAATCATAGCAGAAATTAAAATTTTCTACACATCACCAAGATCAATCTATGGAGTTTACTAGCAACGAGAGGGGAGGAGTGCATCTACATACCCTTGTAGATCGCGAGCGGAAGCGTTCAAGAGAACGGGGTTGATGGAGTCGTACTCGTCGTGATCCAAATCACCGGTGATCCAAGCGCCGAACGGACGGCACCTTCGCGTTCAACACACATACGGAGCGGTGATGTCTCCCACGCCTTGATCCAGCAAGGAGGAGGGAGAGGTTAAGGAAGAAGGCTCCAACAGCAGCACGACGGCGTGGTGGTGGTGGAGTGACAGTTCTCCGGCAGGGCTTCGCCAAGCACACGCGGAGGAGGAGAGGTGTTGGGGAGGGGAGGGGCTGCGCCTTGGATGTGGTCCTGCAGCCCTCCCCTCACCCCTCTATTTATAGGGAGAAGGGGGAAGGGGACCGGCCCCTCTAGATGAGATCTAGAGGGGGGCGGCGGCCAAGGGGGGAGGGACCTTGCCCCCCAAGCAAGGGGGGCACCCCCTTTAGGGTCCCCCCCAAACCCTAGGCGCATGGGCCCTAGGGGGGTTGGCGCCCTGCCCACTAAGGGCTGGTTCCCTTCCACCTACAGCCCATAAGGCCCTCCGGGGCAGGTGGACCCTCCCGGTGGACCCCCGGAACCCCTCCGGTGGTCCCGGTACAATACCGGTATACCCCCGAATATTTCCGGTGACCGTATGGTGACTTCCCATATATAAATCTTACCTCCGGACCATTCCGGAACTCCTCGTGACGTCCGGGATCTCATCCGGGACTCCGAACAACATTCAGTAATCACATACAAACCTTCCTTATAACCCTAGCGTCATCGGAACTTAAGTGTGTAGACCCTACGGGTTCGGCAATCATGCAGACATGACCGAGACACCTCTCTAGCCAATAACCAACAGCGGGATCTGGATACCCATGTTGGCTCCCACATGTTCCACGATGATCTCATCGGATGAACCACGATGTCGAGGATTCAAGCAATCCCGTATACAATTCCCTTTGTCAATCGGTACTTTACTTGCCCGAGATTCGATCGTCGGTATCCCAATACCTCGTTCAATCTCGTTACCGGCAAGTCACTTTACTCGTTCTGTAATGCATGATCCCGTGACTAACTACTTAGTCACATTGAGCTCATTATGATGATGCAATACCGAGTGGGCCCAGAGATACCTCTCCGTCATATGGAGTGACAAATCCCAGTCTCGATCCGAGCCAACCCAACAGACACTTTCGGAGATACCTGTAGTGCACCTTTATAGCCACCCAGTTACGTTGTGACGTTTGGTACACCCAAAGCATTCCTATGGTATCCGGGAGTTGCACGATCTCATGGTCTAAGGAAATGATACTTTACATTAGAAAAGCTTTAGCAAACGAACTACACGATCTAGTGCTATGCTTAGGATTGGGTCTTGTCCATCACATCATTCTCCTAATGATGTGATCCCGTTATCAATGACATCCAATGTCCATGGTCAGGAAACCGTAACCATCTATTGATCAACGAGCTAGTCAACTAGAGGCTCACTAGGGACATGTTATGGTCTATGTATTCACACATGTATTACGGTTTCCGGATAACACAATTAAAGCATGAACAATAGACAATTATCATGAACAAGGAAATATAATAATAACCATTTTATTATTGCCTCTAGGGCATATTTCCAACAAAAAGATGGCGCTCGCCGCCATAGATCACTCGTCGTCGAACTTGAGCATGTCGGCCTGCATCTTCTCGAACCACGGCCTCTTTCTTGGCGACACGGTGTTGAGATCTACCTTCATAATCTCCACCCCGGTCATCATGCTCGCGAGAGCCACTTCTTTTGTCTTGGTCTTGGTGTTGGCGGCCTCGATCTCTAGCATCTTGGCTTGCTTCTCCGCCTCTAGCTCGAACATCTTGGCTTGCTTCTCAGCGTCGAGAACAAGCCTCCTCATTTAGATCTCCATGAAAGCATCCATTTGCTCCACCTTGAAACGTTGGCGCTCCTGCTCCCTTGAGTCCTCCTTATTCATCATGCCGTCCACGCTTGCGATCAAGGCGTTGGTGGCCGCATCTCGCTTGTCCTTCTTCTTGGAGTTGGTCTTCCCCCGCGGTCGTGCCGGCTCGCCCTCCTCAACATCCTCCACGGCTTTCTTCCCCCCACGCGACTTGAGTGCTGCATATTGCGCCTTGAACTTCTCCTCGTCCTTGATGACCCGATAGCAATGGGAAAGGTTGAAGCACTTGCCATTGTGTTGAACCTTGAATGCCTCCAAAGCTTGAAATGCCTACAAAATGTTTTCATGCAAGCATATGGGCAAGTGATATGCAAATGAACACGCAAAGGATGAACTTGATGACACAAAAGAGGGCGGCTTGCTAGTATACCATGTCTTGCATGCCGATGCCGCTAACGGGGCGGGCCTTGACGCTCTCAAGAGTGGCTCAAAACTTGTTGCACACTTGTTGGATCACCCTCCACCGCTTGGAAATGGAGACCCACCCGCGCGTACTCACAAATTGGTAAGGCGGAAACTTCTTGCGCTCATGAAACTCTCGGTGGACACGAATCCAAAAGGTTGAATGCTTTTGCTCGGCGCCCGTCTTGGGGTCTTGTCCAATGTCTCGCCAACACTCGCAAAGAAGCTTATCCTCGGCCGCCGTGTACGCCTTCGTGCGCTTGCTCTTGCGCTTCGGCTTAGGACCGGCGGCTTGGTTGGCGAGCTCGTCCCCGAACAAAGGCTCCACTTCGATGTCACACTCGTACTCTTCCTCTAGCCCGTAGTCGGCCGGGAACTCGTGGTCGAGGGGGAAGCCGTCCAGGTCGATGCCGACCTGATCACGCATGAAGGCCGCCTGATCGGGATCATAGCCAGCGGCCGGCGTGAATGCCACGCGGCCATCCTGGCTTTGTGTCTCGTCGGGATCGTAGCCAGCGGTCGGCGCACCGCCCTCGAAGATGAGGTTTTTCATGTAGTCCTCGTCGACGGACGGCATTTCCTTGAACAGGTTGTGGGTGTCTGGGAGCACGCCGGCTGGCGTCTGCCGCGCGCGTTTCCTCGCGCCTCCGGATGACGAGCCACCGGCCACCGGGGTGGCGTTGAGGTCGATGGGCGCAGGCGCGGGCGTGGAAGGCGCGACCACGCTCACATCAGGCGAGCACTCTCGGAGAGGCGGGAGGCCTGCGGGAAGAACTGGAAGCCGGGGATCGGGTTGCAAGCCGACGCCCGGGGCGAGTCGGGCAGCACCATCCAAGGAAACGCCGACGAGCCGGTGTTGGCCGCGGCGACGGCGGCTTGGACGAGGCCGTGCTGGCTAGGGTTTAATCCTAGCATGTAGAGCGCCTCCCTCGTTGCCGCCGCGACGCGGGCATTGGTGACCTCCTGCTGTGCAGCGGCGACGACGGCGGCCTCACCCCTTGTCAGGACCGGATTTTCGGGGTATCAATTTCCAAAAAATGGTCCTTGTGCTCACCAGCCCCAGAATTACTGTTAGCTGATGAGGCACCAACTTGATACAGAAATTCCTAGCAAAATACAAAATATGTGATACAAGACCATTCTGGCCTATGAGTACAACAAATGGTTTCTAGTGGTTGATGGCGGAAGCGGTTTGTGGTTCATCAGTGGCCATGGGACTCCATTTCCCACAGAAACAGCTGACCAGGATAACTCCTATCTTCGCGAGGCTGCTATCATCATTGCGTAGGTTCCGGGGCTGTCGTCGCAACGCTCCTCTCCACGCAAGAAATCTGGCCAAGACAATAGCCAGGGACAAGCCAGTGAGTACTTTGAATGTACTCGCAAACATTATGAACACAGGTATAATATAACAAATGATGATCATGCTCTGAAATATTCTATGATCACAACGTCAGCCACGAAATAAAAATCCATGATGCACGCAAGCAGGTTGTTCATATGAATATGTAATAAGGGAGCAGAAATAGAATGCACCGATCGGGTGTCTGAAGCGACGCCTCGAAAGGATAATAATATAAAGCATGCCTCAGTCGGGCGTCTGAGCGACGCCACATAAAGGGCTTATAAATAATTTAAAAATAACAAGCGTGCCACAGTCGGGTGTCTGAGCGACACCGCATAAAGGGCTTATAAGTAATTTAAATAACAAGCATGCCACAGTCGGGCGTCTGAGCGACACCACATAAAGGGCTTATAAGTAATTTAAATAACAAGCATGCCACAGTCGGGCGTCTGAGCGACACCACATAAAGGGCTTATAAGTAATTTAAATAACAAGCATGCCACAGTCGGGCGTCTGAGCGACACCACATAAAGGGCTTATAAGAGAATAATCGCAGTGAGTATCCAGGAGGTAGAATCGTCCCAGGGATACTCAATAATTCAAATAATGTAAATGGTTAGTCCACAATAATAATAATCATAATCCTCACATGTCACAGGTCATAATCAATGTTCTGATTTAGCAGTTTTTCCTCCGAAGACCGACACTAAGACCGACACTTGACCCATTCCAGACTGTAGTCCTTAACCATGGACACGGCTATTCGAATAGATATAATCTCTGCAGAGGGTGTACTCTTTACCCACGAGTAATGGATTTCTTTAGTCCATCGGGACTAATTCCGTCTACGGTCTTTTAATTGAAAACACACCTAACCGCACACACCAGCCTAACTTACCGGTGTCTGGAATCACCCACGACACCCGTTAAGCGAAACTCTAAGTGGGGAGGCTACAACCTCGATTAGCATGGGATCACAAAATTTATACCGCGCGCAAACTAGGGGAGCTACCCCTTCGGTCCAACCGAAAACACCCATGCCCCCAGACCAGGTGGCATGCCTACCGGGGGCCTCCGGTATCTTCCACCATGGCCTCTCTGTACGGTGTGTGCTAGGAAGGGGTTGACAACTTACTGAACCGTACCCTACCTGTGGCAGGGACAAGTGGTAGTACGAAACAAGTATGGGGGTTACTGGAACAAGACTCGATCTACGGTCGACTCAGGAGGTTTAAGTATTCCCTGCATGGTTAGGATAACAAATATGTTTCAACCAACATACAAAATCACCACTCATCATACCTCACTATGCCGTACCAGACACAACCGTCTCGACGAAGACTGGAGACAAGCTCGTGTCTACCCAAGACAGAGACTTTCCCGGATTCCTTCCGGTAGGCATGAAAGGCATACAAGGGTGATTACTAACACAAGCATATCAAATTCCAACAGCAAGGAACATTCATTATGCACTCATGAGTATGATTATATCATCACATAAAATAATGAATACTTTGTGTTAAGGTGGTGTTGTAACCGTATCAAACAACACACATAATATTATGCCAGGGTTCAGAATGCTTGCCTTCAAGATTATGCAAGTGGGGTGCATTTTTTTGAAAGTTGCTTCCTTCTTCAAAAATCCTATTTTGAGAAAATTCAAATTAACACATAGTTTCAAAACAGTACAAAAAAGTGTTTGGAAAATTTTCAAATAAATATGAAAATAAACTAGACAGAATTTGAGAAACAACAGAAAAAGAATCATGTCAATTGGACTTATATTTAAGAAGTTACAGCCAGTCAAAGTTTAGTCAATATCTGTTTTTAAATAGATAAATAAAAGAAACAGAAAAAAACGGTTCGGGGGGGGGGAAGCGTACTCTGTGCTTTACGCCTTCACTTATGCCAGCATGGACCGACTCTGGGTCACTGACAGTGGGTCCCTTGGGCCCACTGGTCAGGTTTGACCAGTCGCACGCGCCTCCCTCCTCCTCTGTCCGAGCGGTGGCGGGGTTCCGGCGATTGACGCCGGCGAACGGCGGCTCCCCACTGGGTTCCGAGGGCAGGGATGGATCCGCCAGTCCAGGGCGGTCCTCCCGGTGGTCGAACGGCTGGCGGGGGCGAAGGGAGTCGCCGGCGGCGAGCTCCGCGGCGGAGGTGGCTTCGGGAGGATTGGGGACTAGAGCTACGGTGGCTCCCCATCGAAGCTGAGAGGTTGGGCGGCTCCGCACGGTCGAGGGGAGGAGGATGGAAGCACTGGAGGGACGGGAAAGGCTCTGCTTGCGACGTATGGCACCGGAGCGTGGCGGTGGCCGAACTGATCGGAGACGAGGAAGAAGGCTTCCCGCCATCGATTGCTGGCCGTGGGGGCTTTAGGGGAATGGCTTGAGGTCGCCTGAGTGTCTGGACGGGCTCGGGGGCTCCTTTTATAGGCGGCCGAGGTCGGTTCTGCGGTGGCCGTGGATAGGAACGGCGAACCGCCGTTCTGTAGCAGGCAGGGCTCGTGGCGGCGACGAGCGCTTGCAGACGAGCTCGAGCTGTTCCAGGGGCAGCTGGCGCGCGCGTGTGGCTTGGGCGACGCCGTCCATGGCAGAGGCTGCTGCGGCCGCCCGCTAGCTGCCACGGCCGACCTGACGGCGGTGCTGCGGGGCTCCAGGAGGTGGTCGGGTGGCTCTGCGATGAGGGAGGAGTCGGGGCGCGCTGGCAGTGCGAGGGGAGGGACCAGAACGGGTGCGGGGAGGCAGCAGTGGGACGCGGCGACTCGAGCGCACGCACGTGCAAAACGCGCGCTCTGGCCGCGCCCAGAGCACGCACGCTACGTGCTCGTCGAAATGCCAATGTGTGTTAGAGAGCTCGAATGATGCTGGTAGTAAACAGGTCTAGGTTAGTGGTAGGTAGGAGCTTAGTGGACAAGTTTGTTGGGTCAGAGGGTCAAGCTCACAATGCAAACTAAAAATCATGCCAAATCTCGCTATGCACACAAAGTGCTCGACAGAATGTTATGGGCATCTAGGCATCTCTTGGGGTGGCCATAAACTCCAGATCCTAGTCTCTTTAGATGATAGAGAGGGTGGCAATGTTAGTTGGGCAAAACCAGAAACTTGTTAGTGCAAGTTTTTGAGAAAACCAAATCTGGGCAGAAACTGAAGGCTATAATTGCATGAACCAAAAATACTCCAATGGGTCCACTCTCCTGGACTTAAGGGTTTTGCAGGGTGGACTATAAGCAGGAAAAAGAATCATGGGCAACAGAGCAAACAAAAATAGAGTTGCAGTAGAAAATGCCAAACTGGACCAGAGAGCAAAAGAGGATGATTTGCTCAAATTTTTCAAAGAACACTCATGGGTTTTTGCATAAAGTTGAATTATATGCATCTACTGACATCTCCAAACACTTGGAAGAATTTTTAAAGAAATATTTAAATAGGTTGTAGTGCAAAATTACCAACTGGACCAGATTTGAAAATTTGGTGTAGAGCTCAAAATCTCCAATGACCAAAAGATATTTTTGCATAAAAGTGATGTGGAAACATCACATGACATCCCCAAATTTTGGTTGAAATTTTAAAGAAGTATTTGAAAGGGTTACAGTGCAAAAGAGGCTCCATAACTTATGAAAAATCATTTTTAGAAGAATAAAGCTCAGGAAAAACAATTATGCAAATAAACCCACTGATAAAAGAAATGTTTTCTTGAGAGGGTATACAAGTCCAATAATATTTTTGGAAGGTTTTCACTTGGGGTAAAAACTTCCACAATATCAAAGAAAAGAGAGGTTCTGAAATCAAAAGATAAATCCAGAAAATAAAATTTTAATTTCCTGGCAAAATTTTAATTGATAAATCATGGTTAAATTTTTTGGGGTGTTACAACACTACCCCCCTTAAGAAAAATCTCGTCCTCGAGATTTGCTAAGGGCTGTTTTGAAAAAAAACTCCTATTAGCTGAAACGAAACAGTTTACTCATAGCACAAACTTAGGGTACGACGCATAAGCTGCAACGCATAAATAAATGCTGGGACAATGAACATAGCAGTGATGTCTACAATGAAAACGGTAAATGGACAGGGTCTTGAGAAAACGTCTCTGGTATTGGGGCACACTCCTCTTCTATCGGGGGAAGCGGGTTGACTAGTCGGTGAATGCGTCTCTCCTGGTCGGGCCTCAGTGGTCTGCCGATGGCGATCTGAGGATTTAAATCAGCGAGGCTCTGGAGATAACCCATTACTCGCTGGGTTAAACGCTCTTGAGCGATGACATACTGTGCAAGGTTGGCCAGCACTGGGTCTCTCTCAATTCGTCCACTGGGGAAAGATGCTACTTCTCCGGGTGTTGCACGACTCGGGAAGTAATAATACCCTCGTTCGCTGGCATAGGGCACCGTGAATCGAAGGCGAGCGAGTGCTTCGTACGCAGCAGCTTCTATGGCCATATGCGGAGTCGGCATAGATTTCCCCACGAAGGAGACTTCCGTTGGGTCTTGGTTTGGGTTTGCGGGAGGGATGTGCACTACAGCCCAATATTTCGAGGTGGATGGGGTGATCCTCGATTTGAGCAACTCGTACTGGGGTGGATGGATGGCACTCATGGTACTGTAGGTAAAGTCCCACAATATTTTGACAAAACTACCTGGGGTGGCATCTGGAGTTCTCAGATAAATACTGGGGCTCGGCATGGCAAAGGAATGGCTGTGAGAGTTATGCACAAGGTGAGAGATACTTGGCAAGGTCACGAGGTGGCCTTTTATATAGCATCTGGGCGGGGTCATTTATCGCGGTGAAGGGTAACTAGTTTGTCGGTTCTGCTCTTGGGGTCGTGGTCAATGCCACAGATACACATATGTCATAAATGTGACGCATTGCTGTGGGTATCGTCGGGGGTGGTTTTTGGTAGCTACGCCCGGAATAAAAAAAGCAATCGTACATCAACATACTTATGCATGGCTACTATTTAAAATAGGGGTGCACAAGCAGACAGCATTTAATTATGTTGATACAAGGTCACACAATTATGAGGCATAGGAAAACTCAGGCTCGATACTACTCGAGTGACTTAGTCTACCTTGTTAATATCTAAGCGGGCTTGCCTTGTGGACGTCGAGGCTTCTCCACAGGTTTCACCATCGGGGTTAGCTGCAGCGGGTTGAGGAACTGCAGGGTCGGGGTAGCGATGATGACCATCGCGGGGGTTGTTGGCCACAATCCCGTTGGAGCGTGTTCCCAAAAGGCGACGAAGCACTTCTGGGGACACCAAAGCATTTTGGTCGATGGCTGGGGCAGTCCTCAAGGACTCGATCGGTTGTCCGAACAGCACGACTGGGTTGTCGGCGTCGGGCTCATCTTCTCTTCTTGCCGGGGCTCGGCGAATCAGTTCTCCACGAGCTGCGATCAGATCAAGGGTGATTTGATCAAACAGTCCCTCTAGTGCACTTACATAGCGCACCAGATGCAACAATGCAGGATCTGTCTCATGATCTCCGTTGGCAACCTGGGGTGGGCTACCATACCCGTCACGGCTGGGGTAGTAGTAGAACGAGCGACAGTTAACTCTGGGCGACAAGTGCCGGAGTTGAACTATAGCCTCTCGAGCAGCTAGATGGATGGCTTGTGGCTCAAAGGAAGTTGTCCTTCTGGTGAACCTGTAGGGGCGTTCTGGCAATAGACCCCTACCGTAGACGTGCACAGTGGCCCAGAATTGACGGCTCTCACCGCTCATGGGCCCTTGGTACACAACATATTCTGGGGGCTCTTCTAATGCAAAGGCACGGCGGGTGAGGTTTGCTAGCACGGTCACAAAACCTCCAAGGTTGGTTGCTGTGGTCTCATTGTGAACAATGGGTCCAGGCATTATAGCTTGGTTTGGGGTAGAGGCTGTGCTGTGCTGGGTTGAGGCTAGCGTGCCCTTTTTATAAAAAAGGGGACGGAGTCTTCCTTCGCACGCTTGCGAATGAGACACTTTAGGTGCCGGTCACTGGCGCGTGATCGATAGGCTAGGCTGATAGGTTGGGCACCGACTGCCAAAAGGTGTCGGGTCACTTTGTGGCTATCTTACACGAGAAGCTTGGCTGGGGTTAGGTTAAGGTCTGGTGGGTTGGTTAACCTAGGTTTATTGACCTGGCTAAGATAGGATTAGCCAATGGTCAGCCTGGCTCTGATACCAAGGTTGTCAGGACCGGATTTTCGGGGTATCAATTTCCCAAAAATGGTCCTTGTGCTCACCAGCCCCAGGATTACTGTTAGCTGATGAGGCACCAACTTGATACATAAATTCCTAGCAAAATACAAAATATGTGGTACAAGACCATTCTGGCCTATGAGTACAACAAATGGTTTCTAGTGGTTGATGGCGGAAGCGGTTTGTGGTTCGTCAGTGGCCATGGGACTCCATTTCCCACAGGAACAGCTGACCAGGATAACTCCTATCTTCGCGAGGCTGCTATCATCATTGCGTAGGTTCCGGGGCTATCGTCGCAACGCTCCTCTCCACGCAAGAAATCTGGCCAAGACAATAGCCAGGGACAAGCCAGTGAGTACTTTGAATGTACTCGCAAACATTATGAACACAGGTATAATATAACAAATGATGATCATGCTCTGAAATATTCTATGATCACAATGTCAGCCACGAAATAAAAATCCATGATGCACGCAAGCAGGTTGTTCATATGAATATGCAATAAGGGAGCAGAAATAGAATGCACCGATCGGGTGTCTGAAGCGACGCCTCGAAAGGATAATAATATAAAGCATGCCTCAGTCGGGCGTCTGAGCGACGCCACATAAAGGGCTTATAAATAATTTAAAAATAACAAGCGTGCCACAGTCGGGTGTCTGAGCGACACCGCATAAAGGGCTTATAAGTAATTTAAATAACAAGCATGCCACAGTCGGGCGTCTGAGCGACACCACATAAAGGGCTTATAAGTAATTTAAATAACAAGCATGCCACAGTCGGGCGTCTGAGCGACACCACATAAAGGGCTTATAAGTAATTTAAATAACAAGCATGCCACAGTCGGGCGTCTGAGCGACACCACATAAAGGGCTTATAAGAGAATAATCGCAGTGAGTATCCAGGAGGTAGAATCGTCCCAGGGATACTCAATAATTCAAATAATGTAAATGGTTAGTCCACAATAATAATAATCATAATCCTCATATGTCACAGGTCATAATCAATGTTCTGGTTTAGCAGTTTTTCCTCCGAAGACCGACACTAAGACCGACACTTGACCCATCCCAGACTGTAGTCCTTAACCATGTACACGGCTATTCGAATAGATATAATCTCTGCAGAGGGTGTACTCTTTACCCACGAGTAATGGATTTCTTTAGTCCATCGGGACTAATTCCGTCTACGGTCTTTTAATTGAAAACACACCTAACCGCACACACCAGCCTAACTTACCGGTGTCTGGAATCACCCACGACACCCGTTAAGCGAAACTCTAAGTGGGGAGGCTACAACCTCGATTAGCATGGGATCACAAAATTTATACCGCGCGCAAACTAGGGGAGCTTCCCCTTCGGCTCCAACCGAAAACACCCATGCCCCCGGACCAGGTGGCATGCCTACCGGGGGCCTCCGGTATCTTCCACCATGGCCTCTCTGTACGGTGTGTGCTAGGAAGGGGTTGACAACTTACTGAACCGTACCCTACCTGTGGCAGGGACAAGTGGTAGTACGAAACAAGTATGGGGGTTACTGGAACAAGACTCGATCTACGGTCGACTCAGGAGGTTTAAGTATTCCCTGCATGGTTAGCATAACAAATATGTTTCAACCAACAGACAAAATCACCACTCATCATACCTCACTATGCCGTACCAGACACAACCGTCTCGACGAAGACTGGAGACAAGCTCGTGTCTACCCAAGACAGAGACTTTCCCGGATTCCTTCCGGTAGGCATGAAAGGCATACAAGGGTGATTACTATCACAAGCATATCAAATTCCAACAGCAAGGAACATTCATTATGCACTCATGAGTATGATCATATCATCACATAAAATAATGAATACTTTGTGTTAAGGTGGTGTTGTAACCGTATCAAACAACACACATAGTATTATGCCAGGGTTCAGAATGCTTGCCTTCAAGAGTATGCAAGTGGGGTGCATTTTTTTGAAAGTTGCTTCCATCTTCAAAAATCCTATTTTGAGAAAATTCAAATTAACACATAGTTTCAAAACAGTACAAAAAAGTGGTTTGGAAAATTTTCAAATAAATATGAAAATAAACTAGACAGAATTTGAGAAACAACAGAAAAAGAATCAAGTCAATTGGACTTATATTTAAAAAGTTATAGCCAGTCAAAGTTTAGTCAAAATCTGTTTTTAAATAGATAAATAAAAGAAACAGAAAAAACGGTTCGGGGGGGGGGAAGCGTACTCTGTGCTTTACGCCTTCACTTATGCCAGCGTGGACCGGCTCTGGGTCACTGACAGTGGGTCCCTTGGGCCCACTGGTCAGGTTTGACCAGTCGCCCGCGCCTCCCTCCTTCTCTGTCCGAGCGGTGGCGGGGTTCCGGCGATTGACGCCGGCGAAAGGCGGCTCCCCACTGGGTTCCGAGGGCAGGGATGGATCCGCCAGTCCAGGGCGGTCCTCCCGGTGGTCGAACGGTTGGCGGGGGCGAAGGGAGTCGCCGGCGGCGAGCTCCGCGGCGGAGGTGGCTTCGGGAGGATTGGGGACTAGAGCTACGGTGGCTCCCCGTCGAAGCTGAGAGGTTGGGCAGCTCCGCACGGTCGAGGGGAGGAGGATGGAAGCACTGGAGGGACGGGAAAGGCTCTGCTTGTGACGTATGGCACCGGAGCGTGGAGGCGGCCGAACTGATCGGAGACGAGGAAGAAGGCTTCCCACCGTCGATTGCTGGCCGTGGGGGCTTTAGGGGAATGCTTGAGGTCGCCTGAGTGTCTGGAGGGGCTCGGGGGCTCCTTTTATAGGCGGCCGAGGTCGGTTCCGCGGTGGCCGTGGATAGGAACGGCGAATCGCCGTTCTGTAGCAGGCAGGGCGACATGGCGGCGACGAGCGCTTGCAGACGAGCTTGCGGATGAGCTCGAGCTGTTCCAGGGGCAGCTGGCGCGCGCGTGTGGCTTGGGCGGCGCCGTCCATGGCAGAGGCTGCTGCGGCCGCCCTCTAGCTGCCACGGCCGACCTGACGGCGGCGCTGCGGGGCTCCAGAAGGTGGTCGGGTGGCTCTGCGATGAGGGAGGAGTCGGGGCGCGCTGGCAGTGCGAGGGGAGGGACCAGAACGTGTGCGGGGAGGCGGCAGTGGGACGCGGCGACTCGGACGCACGCACGTGCAAAACGCGCGCTCTAGCCGTGCCCAGAGCACGCACGCTACGTGCTCATCGAAATGCCAACGTCTGTTAGAGAGCTCGAATGATGCTGGTAGTAAACAGGTCTAGGTTAGTGGTAGGTAGGAGCTTAGTGGACAAGTTTGTTGGGTCAGAGGGTCAAGCTCACAATGCAAACTAAAAATCATGCCAAATCTCGCTATGCACACAAAGTGCTCGACAGAATGTTATGGGCATCTAGGCATCTCTTGGGGTGGCCATAAACTCCAGATCCTAGTCTCTTTAGATGATAGAGAGGGTGGCAATGTTAGTTGGGCAAAACCAGAAACTTGTTAGTGCAAGTTTTTGAGAAAACCAAATCTGGGCAGAAACTGAAGGCTATAATTGCATGAACAAAAAATACTCCAATGGGTCCACTCTCCTAGACTTAAGGGTTTTGCAGGGTGGACTATAAGCAGGAAAAAGAATCATGGGCAACAGAGCAAACAAAAATAGAGTTGCAGTAGAAAATGCCAAACTGGACCAGAGAGCAAAAGAGGATGATTTGCTCAAATTTTTCAAAGAACACTCATGGGTTTTTGCATAAAGTTGAATTATATGCATCTACTGACATCTCCAAACACTTGGAAGAATTTTTAAAGAAATATTTAAATAGGTTGTAGTGCAAAATTACCAACTGGACCAGATTTGAAAATTTGGTGTAGAGCTCAAAATCTCCAATGACCAAAAGATATTTTTGCATAAAAGTGATGTGGAAACATCACATGACATCCCCAAATTTTGGTTGAAATTTTAAAGAGGTATTTGAAAGGGTTACAGTGCAAAAGAGGCTCCATAACTTATGAAAAATCATTTTTAGAAGAATAAAGCTCAGGAAAAACAATTATGCAAATAAACCCACTGATAAAAGAAATGTTTTCTTGAGAGGGTATACAAGTCCAATAATATTTTTGGAAAGTTTTCACTTGGGGTAAAAAATCCACAATATCAAAGAAAAGAGAGGTTCTGAAATCAAAAGATAAATCCAGAAAATAAAAATTTAATTTCCTGGAAAAAATTTAATTGATAAATCATGGTTAAATTTTTTGGGGTGTTACATCCCTCGTGTCCGCGGCGTGCCTCCGGCCCTTCCTCTTGGCTAACTCCCTTGCCCACTGTTCGGGCGTCAGCGCCTTCTTTGACTTGGTCGCGGCGGCGGTCTTGCGCGGGGCACGAGGCTTGCCTTTCCTGAAGGGGGCGGCGGCGCCGGACGAGGAGAGGGAGGCGAGGCCGGCGGCGGCGTCGAGGTTGATGGCGTCCTCCATGGCGGGGTGTGGGGCGGGAGCGCGCGCAGGCGGGTGTGTTTTTGGGGAAAATGGGGGGAAATGGTGGTGGCTGCCACCGATCAGGGGGCCCGGGGAGAGGAGTAGGCGCGCGCGCGCGTCCGTTTCGTGTCCGCGTCGACGCAAATCCGGCTCAAAATTTGGCCGGGAATGGGTTGCCATGCGGACGCCAAGCGGACACGCGTCCGTTTGGGTCGGCGCGTTGTGCCGCCTTTTCTGTCCGCGCCGACCCAAACGGACGGCGGCGGACGAAATGGGCCGCCCCATTGGAGTTGCTCTAACCCATTTCCTCTCTGCCAGCGGATGCAGATTCGGGTTCTAAGAGCAACTCTAGCAGACCCCGCAAAAAGTCCCGACCTGTAAAATAACCGCCAAAATGCGGGTCGACGCGGAAAATCCCGCCCGAACAGACCCCGCAAACGCGGCCGGCCTGCAAAAATTTTCTAGGGGCGCGGCAAAATTTCAGCCCCAACCCGCGAATACGCGGGTTTACCCCTCGCCCATGCGGTGCCCCGCATCCCAGAGAAGCGGTTGGTGGGAGGGACATTTCAGCCCGCGCGCCTTTCCCCATCTCCTTCCGCGCCGCCCGCCTTTGCTTCCGCCCGTCCGCCGCCGCCGATTCCGGCCAAATCTGCGGGCGGAATCATGCCTCGGGGCCGTCCCCCACCCTCCAGCGCCGATACACTGCACCGACCCCCCCCCCCCGATCCGGCGAGAAGAGCCGCCCCTCGTCATTGTCGCCGACGGGGATCGACCGCCATCGAGCCCGCCCCTCGTCGCCGCCCGGGATCACCCGCCACACGAGCCGCCGGTTAATGTTTGTTTTGTGATATTTGCGAGCGGTATGCATAGTTGATTGACGCGCCGTGTGATTCTTATCCATGTAGATGGAATTGAGCCCGTGCGAGAAGTTCTTGCTCTTTGATTTTTCCGATTCGGATGACTCGGATGTTAAGACCATGCTAGCGACCTTTCGGCTTCAGACATTAGTGATGGCACTTGCCGTGAAGGAGCACGAAGACGAGAACCGGAAGAGGCGGCGAGGATCGACCGTCGGGCGTCTTTGCATTCCTCGGAATCGCCATCTTGGGAACAAGATGTTGATGCAAGACTACTTCGCGGAGAATCCAACATATCCACCGCACCTCTTCCGGAGAAGGTACCGAATGCGCCGATCCCTCTTTGTGAAAATTGTCCAAGCTTGCGAGGCAAATTGCCGGTATTTTACTCAAAGAAAAAATGATGTAGGCTTAAAGGGATTTTGTGCATATCAAAAAATCTCTGCAGCTATGCGGGTGATTGCATATGGCGTTCCGACTAACTATGCCGATGAGTACCTTCGCATTGGTGAAGATACTACAATTGAGTCAGTGCGTAGATTTGCAAAAGTGATCATCCGTGTCTTTGGTCCTGAGTATTTTCGGGCACCCAACGAGGATGACACAAAGAAATTGATGGCATCTAATGAGAGGAGAGGTTGGCCTAGCATGCTAGGTAGCATTGATTGTATGCATTGGACTTGGAAAAATTGCCCAAAGGCATGGCAAGGAATGTATTGTGGCCTCGTGATGCAACAATTGTGCTAGAGGCCGTAGCATCCGAGATTTGGCATTGCTTCTTTGGTATGCCGGGCACTCTCAATGATATCAATGTGTTGCGACGGTCTCATTTGTTTGCTAGGCTTGCTAGTGGTGATGCTCCTGCTTGTAACTACACTATCAATGGACATGAATACACAAAAGGGTACTATCCTGCAGATGGTATATACCCTCCTTGGTGCACCTTTGTCAAGAGCATCAAAGATCCCAAATCTAGACAACATTGTGAAATTGCAAGGGTGCAAGAGGCAGCCCGAAAAGACATTGAAAGAGCATTCGGGGTTTTGCAATCTAGGTTTGCAATTGTTTGTGGTTGATACGTCTCCAACGTATCTATAATTTTTGATTGTTCCATGCTATATTATATTCTGTTTTGGACATTAATGGGCTTTATTATACACTTTTATATTATTTTTGGGACTAACCTATTAACCGGAGGCCCAGCCCAGAATTGCTGTTTTTTGCCTATTTCAGAGTTTTGCAGAAAAAGAATATCAAACGTAGTCCAAACGGAATGAAACCTTCGGGAACGTGATTTTTGGAACGAACGTGATCCAGAGGACTTGGACCCTACGTCAAGAAAGCAACCAGGAGGGCACGAGGTAGGGGGGCGCGCCCTCCACCCTCGTGGGGCCCACGTTGCTCAACCGACGTACTTCTTCCTCCTATATATTGAAGGAAATATGCCCTAGAGGCAATAATAAAGTTATTATTTATTTCCTTATTTCATGATAAATGTTTATTATTCATGCCCGGCCACGGCAGAAGATAGAAAGAGAATGAAAGTCGTTCCCTATGCCTCAACCATAGGTTCTATAAAGTATCCCATGTTGTGTACCAGATCTATTTTATACCCTACACTGATTTTGGCAAGGGAGTACAATAGTGATCTAGGAGTAGATCACTGGACAGCGGTCAAAATTATCCTTAGTGGAATAAGGATATGTTTCTTGATTATGGAGGTGACAAAAAGGTTCGCCGTAAAGGATTACGTCGATGGAAGTTTTGACATTGATCTAGATGACTCTAAGTCTCAATCTGGATACGTATTGAAAGTGGGAGCAATTAGCTAGAGTAGCTCCTTGCAGAGCATTGTTGACATAGAAATTTGCAAAATACATACGGATCTGAATATGGCAGACCCGTTGACTAAACTTCTCTCACAAGCAAAACATGATCACACCTTAGTACTCTTTGGGTGTTAATCACATAGCGATGTGAACTAGATTGTTGATTCTAGTAAGCCCTTTGGGTGTTAATCAGATGGTGATGTGAACTATTGGTGTTAAATCGCATGGTGATGTGAACTAGATTATTGACTCTCGTGCAAGTGGGAGACTGAAGGAAATATGCCCTAGAGGCAATAATAAAGTTATTATTTATTTCCTTATTTCATGATAAATGTTTATTATTCATGCTAGAATTGTATTAACTGGAAACATAATACATGTGTGAGTACATAGACAAACAGAGTGTCACTAGTATGCCTCTACTTGACTAGCTCGTTGATCAAAGATGGTTATGTTTCCTAGCCATAGACATCAGTTGTCATTTGATTAACGAGGTCACATCATTAGGAGAATGATGTGATTGACTTGACCCATTCCGTTAGCATAGCACTTGATCGTTTAGTATGTTGCTATTGCTTTCTTCATGACTTATACATGTTCCTATGACTATGAGATTATGCAACTCCCATTTACCAGAGGAACACTTTGTGTGCTAACAAACGTCACAACGTAACTGGGTGATTATAAAGGTGCTCTATAGGTGTCTCCGAACGTACTTGTTGGGTTGCCGTATTTCGAGATTAGGATTTGTCACTCCGATTGTCGGAGAGGTATCTCTGGGCCCACTCGGTAATACACATCACTATAAGCCTTGCAAGCATTGTAACTAATGAGTTAGTTGCGGGATGATGTATTACGGAACGAGTAAAGAGACTTGCCGGTAACGATATTGAACTAGGTATTGAGATACCGACGATCGAATCTCGGGCAAGTAACATACCGATGACAAAGGGAACAACGTATGTTGTTATGCGGTCTGACCGATAAAGATCTTCGTAGAATATGTGGGAGCCAATATGAGCATCCAGGTTCCGCTATTGGTTATTGACCGGAGACGTGTCTCGGTCATGTCTACATAGTTCTCGAACCCGTAGGGTCCGCACGCTTAACATTTCGATGACAGTTATATTATGAGTTTATATGTTTTTATGTACCGAAGGTTGTTCGGAGTCCCGGATGTGATCACGGACATGACGAGGAGTCTCGAAATGGTCGAGACATGAAGATTGATATATTGGATGACTATATTCGGACACTGGAATGGTTCCGGGGGTTATCGGATATATACCGGAGTACCGGGGGGTTACCGGAACCCCCCCGGAGGCTATTGGGCCTCATGGGCCCAATTGGTGGAAGAGGAGAGGCGGCCAAGGGGCAGCCACGCGCCCCTCCCCCCCAAGTCCGAATTGGACAAGGGGGGCGGCGCCCCCCCTTTCCTTTCCCCCTCTCTCCTTCCCTCTCCTCTCCTAGTCCAACAAGAAAGGGAGGGAGTCCTACTCCTCCTGGCGCGCCTCCTCCTGGCCGGCCGCACCTCCCCCCCTTGCTCCTTTATATACGGGGGCAGGGGCACCCTAGAGACAACAATTAATCGTTTGATCTTTTAGCCGTGTGCGGTGCCCCCCTCCACCATAGTCCACCTCGATAATACTTTAGCGGTGCTTAGGCGAAGCCCTGCGTCGGTAGAACATCATCATCGCCACCACGCCGTCGTGCTGACGAAACTCTCCCTCAACACTCGGCTGGATCGGAGTTCGAGGGACGTCATCGGGCTAAACGTGTGCTGAACTCGGAGGTGCCGTGCGTTCGGTACTTGATCGGTCGGATCATGAAGACGTACGACTACATCAACCGCGTTGTGCTAACGCTTCCGCTTTCGGTCTACGAGGATACGTGGACAACACTCTCCCCTCTCGTTGCTATGCATCACCATGATCTTGCGTGTGCGTAGGAATTTTTTTGAAATTACTACGTTCCCCAACAGTGGCATCCGAGCCTGGTTTTATGCGTAGATGTCATATGCACGAGTAGAACACAAGTGAGTTGTGGGCGATATAAGTCATACTGCTTACCAGCATGTCATACTTTGGTTCGGCAATATTGTTGGATGAAGCGGCCCGGACCGACATTACGCATACGCTTACGCGAGACTGGTTCTACCGACGTGCTTTGCACACATGTGGCTGGCGGGTGTCAGTTTCTCCAACTTTAGTTGAACCGAGTGTGGCTACGCCCGGTCCTTGCGAAGGTTAAAACAACACCAACTTGAACAACTATCGTTGTGGTTTTGATGCGTAGGTAAGAACGGTTCTTGCTCAGCCCGTAGCAGCCACGTAAAACTTGCAACAACAAAGTAGAGGACGTCTAACTTGTTTATGCAGGGCATGTTGTGATGTGATATGGTCAAAGCATGATGCTAAATTTTATTGTATGAGATGATCATGTTTTGTAACCGAGTTATCGGCAACTGGCAGGAGCCATATGGTTGTCGCTTTATTGTATGCAATGCAATCGCCCTGTAATGCTTTACTTTATCACTAAGCGGTAGCTATAGTCGTAGAAGCATAAGATTGGTGAGACGACAACGATGCTACGATGGAGATCAAGGTGTCGCGCCGGTGACAATGGTGATCATGACGGTGCTTCGGAGATGGAGATCACAAGCACAAGATGATGATGGCCATATCATATCACTTATATTGATTGCATGTGATGTTTATCTTTTATGCATCTTATCTTGCTTTGATTGACGGTAGCATTATAAGATGATCTCTCACTAAATTTGTTCTCCCTGAGTATGCACCGTTGCCAAAGTTCGTCGTGCCCAGACACCACGTGATGATCGGGTGTGATAAGCTCTACATCCATCTACAACGGGTGCAAGCCAGTTTTGCACACGCGGAATACTCAGGTTAAACTTGACGAGCCTAGCATATGCAGATATGGCCTCGGAACACTGAGACCGAAAGGTCGAGCGTGAATCATATAGTAGATATGATCAACATAATGATGTTCACCATTGAAACCTACTCCATTTCACGTGATGATCGGTTATGGTTTAGTTGATATGGATGACGTGATCACTTAGAGGATTAGAGGGATGTCTATCTAAGTGGGAGTTCTTAAGTAATATGATTAAATTGAACTTAAATTTATCATGAAACTTAGTCCTGATAGTATTTTGCAAATTATGTTGTAGATCAATAGCTCGCGTTGTTGCTTCCCTATGTTTATTTTGATATGTTCCTAGAGAAAAACTATGTTGAAAGATGTTAGTAGCAATGATGCGGATTGGATCCGTGATCTGAGGATTATCCTCATTGCTGCACAGAAGAATTATGTCCTTGATGCACCGCTAGGTGACAGACCTATTGCAGGAGCAAATGCAGACGTTATGAACGTTTGGCTAGCTCAATATGATGACTACTTGATAGTTTAGTGCACCATGCTTAACGGCTTAGAATCGGGACTTCAAAGACGTTTTGAACGTCATGGACCATATGAGATGTTCCAGGAGTTGAAGTTAATATTTCAAGCAAATACCCGAGTTGAGAGATATGAAGTCTCCAACAAGTTCTATAGCTAAAAGATGGAGGAGAATAGCTCAAGCAGTGAGCATGTGCTCAGATTGTCTGGGTACTACAATCGCTTGAATCAAGTGGGAGTTAATCTTCCAGATAAAATAGTGATTGACATAATTCTCTAGTCACCATCACCAAGTTAGTAGAACTTCGTGATGAACTATAGTATGCAAGGGATGACGAAACCAGTTCCCAAGCTCTTCGCAATGCTAAAATCGGCGAAGGTAGAAATCAAGAAAAACATCAAGTGTTGATGGTTGACAAGACCACTAGTTTAAAGAAAAGGGGCAAGGGAAGAAGGGGGACTTCAAGAAGAACGGCAAGCAAGTTGCTGCTCAAGTGAAGAAGCCCAAGTCTGGACCTAAGCCTGAAACTGAGTGCTTCTACTGCAAAGGAACTGGTCACTGGAAGCGGAACTGCCCCAAGTATTTGGCGGATAGAAGGATGGCAAAGTGAACAAAGGTATATTTGATATACATGTTATTGATGTGTACTTTACTAGTGTTTATAGCAACCCCTAAGTATTTGATACTAGTTCAGTTGCTATGATTAGTAACTCGAAACGGGAGTTGCAGAATAAACAGAGACTAGTTAAGGGTGAAGTGACGATGTGTGTTGGAAGTGGTTCCAAAGATTGATATGATCATCATCGCAGACTCCCTATACTTTCGGGATTAGTGTTGAACCTAAATAAGTGTTATTTGGTGATTGCGTTGAGCATGAATATGATTTGATCATGTTTATTGCAATACGGTTATTCATTTAAGTTAGAGAACAATTGTTGTTCTGTTTACATGAATAAAACCTTCTATGGTCATACACACCAACGAAAATGGTTTGTTGGATCTCGATCGTAGTGATACACATATTCATAATATTGAAGCCAAAAAGATGCAAAGTTAATAATGATAGTGCAACTTATTTGTGGCACTGCCGTTTAGGTCATATTGGTGTAAAACGCATGAAGAAACTCCATGCTGATGGGATTTTATAATCACTTGATTATGAATCACTTGATGCTTGCGAACCATGCCTCTTGGGCAAGATGACCAAAACGCCGTTCTCCGGAACAATGGAGCAAGCAACTGGCTTATTGGAAATAATACATACTGATGTATGCGATCTGATGAGTGTTGAGGCTCGCGGCGGGTATCGTTATTTTCCGACCTTCACAGATGATTTGAGCAGATATGGGTATATCTACTTGATGAAACATAAGTCTGAAACATTTGAAAAGTTCAAAGAGTTTCATAGTGAAGTGGAAAATCATCGTGACAAGAAAATAAAGTTTCTACGATCTGATCGCGGAGACAAATATTTGAGTTACGAGTTTGGTCTTCAATTAAAACAATGTGGAATAGTTTCACAAATTCGTGCCACCTGGAACACCACAGCATAATGGTGTGTCCGAACGTCATAACCGTACTTTATTGGATATGGTGCAATCTATGATGTCTCTTACTGATTTACCACTATCGTTTTGGGGTGATGCATTAGAGACAGCTGCATTCACGTTAAATAGGGCACCATCTAAATCCGTCGAGACGACATCATATGAACTGTGGTTTGGCAAGAAACCAAAGTTGTCGTTTCTTAAAGTTTGGGCAATGCTTATAAGAAAAAGTTTCATCCTGATAAGCTCAAACCCAAATCGGAGAAATGTGTCTTCATAGGATACCCAAAGGAGACAGTTGGGTACACCTTCTATCACAGATCCGAAGGCAAGATATTCGTTGCTAAATTTGGATCCTTTCTAGAGAAGGAGTTTCTCTCGAAAGAAGTGAGTGGGAGGAAAGTAGAACTTGATGAGGTAACTGTACCTGCTCCCTTATTGGAAAGTAGTTCATCACAGAAACCGGTTCCTGTGACTCCTACACCAATTAGTGAGGAAGCTAATGATGATGATCATGTAACTTCAGATCAAGTTACTACCGAACCTCGTAGGTCAACCAGAGTGAGACCCACACCAGAGTGGTACGGTAATCCTATTCTGGAGGTCATGTTACTTGACCATGACGAACCTATGAACTATGAGGAAGCGATGATAAGCCCAGATTCCGCGAAATGGTTTGAGGCCATGAAATCTGAGATGGGATCCATGTATGAGAACAAAGTATGGACTTTGATTGACTTGCCCAAATGATCGGCGAGCCATTGAGATTAAATGGATCTTCAAGAGGAAGACGGACGCTGATAGTAGTGCTACTATCTACAAAGCTAGAATTGTCGCAAAAGGTTTTCGACAAGTTCAAGGTGTTGACTACGATGAGAGTTTCTCACTCGTATCTATGCTTAAGTCTGTCCGAATCATGTTAGCAATTGCCGCATTTTATGAAATCTGGCAAATGGATAAACAAAGCTGCATTCCTTAATGGATTTATTAAAGAAGAGTTGTATATGATGCAACCAGAAGGTTTTGTCAATCCTAAAGGTGCTAACAAAATATGCAAGCTCCAGCAATCCATCTATGGACTGGTGCAAGCATCTCGGAGTTGAAATATACGCTTTGATAAGTTGATCAAAGCATATAGTTTTATACAGACTTGCGGTGAAGCCTGTATTTACAAGAAAGTGAGTGGGAGCACTACAACATTTCTGATAAGTATATGTGAATAACATATTGTTGATCAGAAATAATGTAGAATTATTCTGCAAAGCATAAAGGAGTTTTTGAAAGGAGTTTTTCAAAGAAAGACCTCGGTGAAGCTGCTTACATATTGAGCATCAAGATCTATAGAGATAGATCAAGACGCTTGATAAGTTACTTTCAATGAGTACATACCTTGACAAGATTTTGAAGTAGTTCAAAATGGAACAGTCAAAGAAAGAGTTCTTGCCTGTGTTAGAGGCTGTAGCATCCGAGGATTTATGGATTTGGCATTGCTTCTTTGGTATGCCGGGCACTCTCAATGATATCAATGTGTTGCAACGGTCTCATTTGTTTGCTAGGCTTGCTAGTGGTGATGCTCCTGCTTGTAACTACACTATCAATGGACATGAATACACAAAAGGGTACTATCTTGCAGATGGTATATACCCTTCTTGGTGCACCTTTGTCAAGAGCATCAAAGATCCCAAATCTAGACAACATTGTGAAATTGCAAGGGTGCAAGAGGCAGCCCGAAAAGACATTGAAAGAGCATTCGGGGTTTTGCAATCTAGGTTTGCAATTGTTTGTGGTTGATACGTCTCCAACGTATCTATAATTTTTTATTGTTCCATGCTATATTATATTCTGTTTTGGACATTAATGGGCTTTATTATACACTTTTATATTATTTTTGGGACTAACCTATTAACCGAAGGCCCAGCCCAGAATTGTTGTTTTTTGCCTATTTCAAAGTTTCGCAGAAAAAGAATATCAAACGTAGTCCAAACGGAATGAAACCTTCAGGAACGTGATTTTTGGAACGAACGTGATCCAGAGGACTTGGACCCTACGTCAAGAAAGCAACCAGGAGGGCACGAGGTAGGGGGCGCACCCTCCACCCTCGTGGGGCCCATGTTGCTCCACCGACGTACTTCTTCCTCCTATATATTGAAGGAAATATGTCCTAGAGGCAATAATAAAGTTATTATTTATTTCCTTATTTCATGATAAATGTTTATTATTCATGCCTGGCCACGGTAGAAGATAGAAAGAGAATGAAAGTCATTCCCTATGCCTCAGCCATAGGTTCTATAAAGTATGCCATGTTGTGTACCAGATCTATTGTATACCCTACACTGATTTTGGCAAGGGAGTACAATAGTGATCTAGGAGTAGATCACTGGACAGCGGTCAAAATTATCCTTAGTGGAATAAGGATATGTTTCTCGATTATGGAGGTGACAAAAAGGTTCGCCGTAAAGGATTACGTCGATGCAAGTTTTGACATTGATCCAGATGACTCTAAGTCTCAATCTGGATAAACATTGAAAGTGGGAGCAATTAGCTAGAGTAGCTCCGTGCAGAGCATTGTTGACATAGAAATTTGCAAAAATACATACGGATCTGAATGTGGCAGACCCGTTGACTAAACTTCTCTCACAAGCAAAACATGATCACACCTTAGTACTCTTTGGGTGTTAATCACATAGCGATGTGAACTAGATTATTGACTCTAGTAATTCCTTTGGGTGTTAATCACATGGTGATGTGAACTATTGGTGTTAAATCACATGGTGATGTGAACTAGATTATTGACTCTCGTGCAAGTGGGAGACTGAAGGAAATATGCCCTAGAGGCAATAATAAAGTTATTATTTATTTCCTTATTTCATGATAAATGTTTATTATTCATGCTAGAATTGTATTAACCGGAAACATAATACATGTGTGAGTACATAGACAAACAGAGTGTCACTGGTATGCCTCTACTTGACTAGCTCGTTGATCAAAGATGGTTATGTTTCCTAGCCATAGACATGAGTTGTCATTTGATTAACGAGGTCACATCATTAGGAGAATGATGTGATTGACTTGACCCATTCCGTTAGCTTAGCACTTGATCGTTTAGTATGTTGCTATTGCTTTCTTCATGACTTATACATGTTCCTATGACTATGAGATTATGCAACTCCCGTTTACCGGAGGAACACTTTGTGTGCTACCAAATGTCACAACGTAACTGGGTGATTATAAAGGTGCTCTACAGGTGTCTCCGAACGTACTTGTTGGGTTGGCGTATTTCGAGATTAGGATTTGTCACTTCGATTGTCGGAGAGGTATCTCTGGGCCCACTTGGTAATGCACATCACTATAAGCCTTGCAAGCATTGTAACTAATGAGTTAGTTGCGGGATGATGTATTACGGAACGAGTAAAGAGACTTGCCGGTAACGAGATTGAACTAGGTATTGAGATACCGACGATCGAATCTCGGACAAGTAACATACCGATGACAAAGGGAACAACGCATGTTGTTATGCGGTCTGACCGATAAAGATCTTCGTAGAATATGTGGGAGCCAATATGAACATCCAGGTTCCGCTATTGGTTATTGACCGGAGACGTGTCTCGGTCATGTCTACATAGTTCTCGAACCCGTAGAGTCCGCACGCTTAACGTTTCGATGACAGTTATATTATGAGTTTATATGTTTTGATGTACCGAAGGTTGTTCGGAGTCCCGGATGTGATCACGGACATGACGAGGAGTCTCGAAATGGTCGAGACATGAAGATTGATATATTGGATGACTATATTCGGACACCGGAATGGTTCCGGGGGTTATCGGATATATACCAGAGTACCGGGGGGTTACCGGAACGCCCCCCCCCCCCGGAGGCTATTGGGCCTCATGGGCCCAATTGGTGGAAGAGGAGAGGCGGCCAAGGGGCAGCCGTGTGCCCCTCCCCCCCCCCAAGTCCGAATTGGACAAGGAGGGGGGCGGCGCCCCCCCTTTCCTTTCCCCCTCTCTCCTTCCCTCTCCTCTCCTAGTCCAACAAGGAAGGGAGGGAGTCCTACTCCCGGTGGGAGTAGGACTCCTCCTGGCGTGCCTCCTCCTGGCCGGCCGCACCTCCCCCCTTGCTCCTTTATATACGGGGGCAGGGGCACCCTAGAGACAACAATTGATCGTTTGATCTTTTAGCCGTGTGCGGTGCCCCCTCCACCATAGTCCACCTTGATAATACTGTAGTGGTGCTTAGGCGAAGCCCTGCGTCGGTAGAACATCATCATCGTCACCATGCCGTCGTGCTGACGAAACTCTCCCTCAACACTCGGCTGGATCGGAGTTCAAGGGACGTCATCGGGCTGAACGTGTGCTGAACTCGGAGGTGCCGTGCGTTCGGTACTTGATCGGTCGGATCGTGAAGACGTACGACTACATCAACCGCGTTGTGCCAACGCTTCCGCTTTCGGTCTACGACGGTACGTTGACAACACTCTCCCCTCTCGTTGCTATGCATCACCATGATCTTGCGTGTGCGTAGGAAATTTTTTGAAATTACTACGTTCCCCAACATATATACCTACGTACCCCCAAACTACCAGATACGGAGCAAAAAAACCTAATTCCACCGCCGCAACCTTCTGTACTCGTGAGATCCCATCTTGGGGCCTTTTCCGGAGCTCCGCCGGAGGAGGCATTGATCACGGAGGGCTTCTACATCAACACCATAGCCTCTCCGATGATGTGTGAGTAGTTTACCTCAGACCTTTGGGTCCATAGTTATTAGCTAGATGGCTTCTTCTCTCTCTTTGGATCTCAATACAAAGTTCTCCATGATTCTCGTGGAGATCTATCGATGTAATCTTCTTTTGCCGTGTGTTTGTTGAGACCAATGAATTGTGGGTTTATGATCAAGTTTATCTATGAACAATATTAGAATCTTCTCTGAATTCTTTTATGTATGATTGGTTATCTTTGCAAGTCTCTTCGAATTATCAGTTTGGTTTGGCCTACTAGATTGATCTTTCTTGCAATGGGAGAAGTGCTTAGCTTTGGGTTCGATCTTGCGGTGTCCTTTCCCAGTGACAGTAGGGGCAGCAAGGCACGTATTGTATTGTTTCCATTGAGGATAAAAAGATGGGGTTTATATCATATTGCATGAGTTTATCCCTCTACATCATGTCATCTTACCTAAAGCGTTACTCTGTTCTTTTGAACTTAATACTCTAGATGCATGCTGGATAGCGGTCGATGTGTGGAGTAATAGTAGTAGATGCAGGCAGGAGTCGGTCTACTTGTCGCGGACGTGATGCCTATATACATGATCATACCTAGATATTCTCATAACTATGCTCAATTCTGTCAATTGCTCAACAGTAATTTGTTTACCCACCGTAATACTTATGCTCTCGAGAGAAGCCACTAGTGAAACCTATGGCCCCGGGGTCTATTTTCCATCATATTAATCTTCCAACACTTAGCTATTTTTATTGCCTTTTATTTTACTTTGCATCTTTATCATAAAAATACCAAAAATATTATCTTATCATATCTATCAGATCTCACTTTCGTAAGTGACCGTGAAGGGATTGACAACCCCTTTATTGTGTTGGTTGCGAGGATTTTAATTGTTTGTGTAGGTGCGAGGAACTCGTGTGTGGCCTCCTACTGGATTGATACCTTGGTTCTCAAAACTGAGGGAAATACTTACGCTGCTTTACTGCATCACCCTTTTCCTCTTCAAGGGAAAACCAACGCAGTGCTCAAGAGGTAGCAGTGATCCTGCTCGTTTTTGGGATAAGAGAACCTTGAAAAATATCATGACATGCTGTGTTATCCTTCACAATATGATTCTTGAAGATGAGAGAGGAATGAACTTGGAATTCTTCTACGACAATGTGGGTAGCCGTGTCAAACTAGCTAGAGACCCTAACCGCATTAGAGCTTTTCTTCAGACATACAAGGAGATTGAAAATGCAAACACACACTTTCAACTTTAGGAGGATCTCATTGAGCACCATTGGCAAAGGGCTGGACAGTAACTCATTTTTGAATTCATTTGTATTTGTATTCATAACAAGTTTTGTATTGCATTATTTAAGTTTGCTTCGATGATTTGAATAATTATTTGTAATGTGGATGATTGTTGTATTATGTTGGTATTGAATAATGATTTAGTTTGCTTCCGTTTGTTGTATTATGTTGGATTTGATATTTGCGGGCCGATGGGATGCGGGATGCAGCGGTGCAAGAAAAACCCCGCAAAGCCGACCTGTAAAAAAGCATATTCCACGAATATACTTTTATACGGGTCCGTTTTAGGGGTCTGCATCTGCAGCCGTCCGCGCCGGCCCGCAAAGGCCGGTTTCCGCGAACTGCAATGTGTTTTGTGGGCCGGCGGGATGCGGGGTCTGCTAGAGATGCTCTAAGAGCATATCTAGCAGACCATAGAGCATCTCTAGCAGACCCTTAAAACGCGCCGACCCGCAAAATAACCACCCGTTTATGGTTTCAGACAAAAAAGTGGCCTGATCAGATAGTGTATCAGCCCGCGACCTCTAAAAAAATTGGGGGCATGGAAAATCTTCGCCCTCAACCTTTAGATACACAGGATGGGAGGCCGACCCGAGCCTGACCCTTATCGGCTGCGAGATTTGGCGGGAGGGACATTTTCGCGCGGTTGTTCCCGCTTCCCCTTCCCTCCGCCGCCAACCACCTCCCTCCGCCCGCTCCGGAGCACCTTCCCCGGCTTCCCTCCACCACCATGGAAGCCTCCCAGTCGTCGGTCGTCACCGTGGATGTCACCCACACGCCATCCCCTTCGGCAGATCTCGTCGCTGGTCATGTCACGCCCGTTGTCGTTCAAGGCTCCACTGCGCCACCCCGCAAGTGGCTGGGAAACGTCCTCATCCAGGGCGACGCTCCCGCAGCCCCCGCCAGGAAGGCACGCGCGCCCGTCGGCCCCGCCGCCTCCGATGTGAATTCGGCCGGGCACCCGCCAGCGAAGAAGGGGAAGGCTTCCGGTGCTAAACGCAAGAAGCTCGCCGGAAGACCTACCCCACCAACACCTCCCCTGTTGCCCCGACGAGAACTACCCTGAGGATGCCCGCCGACGGCGCTGCTACCGCCGCCCCCCGAGGTGTTCGACAGAATGGGCGCAAGGTATGATGCTTCGATTTCTTGCACTTCTTTCACTTTTCTCCATTGCGCGTGTTCATGACTTGTTGAGCGAAATTGTAGCACCGGTTTGCATGCTGCGACTGCCAACTTCGTGCAAATGTTGGACAACAACACCTTTGACTGTTAGAGTAGTCATTATGGTATACGACTTCTAGTCCAAGTCAGTTTTGTACCCCTACCCCAAGTCGGTTTGTACCCTCTTATATACTCTTGTATGCCGCACCAAATCATCAATAAGCAACAGTTTTATTCAGCTTTCATGGTATCAGATACCGGTCTGTAACGCCCACGATGCGGCTATATCTCCCACGTGTCGAGGCACGACTTAGAGGCATAACCGCATAGTGGTTTTGTCGCAAGAAGGGTCATCTTCACACAATCCCATGTAATGAACAAGAATGGGATAAAGAGTTGGCTTACAATCGCCACTTCACACAATACATAAATATTATTCATACATCATCCAAAATACAAACATATAAAGACCGACTATGGTCAAAATCCAGATGAAAATAAGACAACCCCAAATGCTAGATCCCCGATCGTCCCAACTGGGCTCCACTACTGATCATCAGGAAAAGACACATAGTAACGACCACGTTCCTCGTCGAACTCCCACTTGAGATCGACGCCATCATCTGCACTGGCATCGTCGGCACCTGCAACTGTTTTGGTAGAATCTGTGAGTCACGGGGACTCAGCAATCTCACACCCGCGAGATCAAGACTATTTAAGCTTATAGGAAAGGATGGTGCAACAAGGTGGAGCTGCAGCGGCAAAAGCATATATGGTGGCTAACTTACGCAAAAGAGAGCGAGAAGAGAAGCAAAGGAACGGACGTCATCTAGCAATGACCAAGAAGTGATCCTGAACGCCTACTTATGTCATACATAACTCAGACCGTGTTCACTTCCCGGACTCCGCCGATAAGAGACCATCACGGCTACACACGCAGTTGATGTATTTTAATTGGGTCAAGTGACAAGTTGTCTACAACCGGACATTAACAAATTCCCATCTGCCTCATAACCGCGGGCACGGCTTTCGAAAGATAATACCCTGCAGGGGTGTCCCAACTTAGCCCATCAAAAGCTCTCACGGTCAACGAAGGATAAACCTTCTCCCGGAAAGACCCGATCAGTCTCGGAATCCCGGTTTACAAGACATCTCGACAATGGTAAAGCAAGACCAGCAAAGCCGCCCGAATGTGCCGACAAATCCCGATAGGAGCTGCACATATCTCGTTCTCAGGGCACACCGGATGAACACTACGTACAGCTAAAACCAATCCTCGAGTTTCCCCAAGATGGCGCTGCAAGTGGCTCTAGTTTGGACCAGCACTCAGAGGAACACTGGCCCGGGGGTTTAAATAAAGATGACCCTCGGGCTCGTGAAAACCCAGCGGAAAAGGCTTAGGTGGCAAATGGTAAAACCAAGATTGGGCCTTGCTGGAGGAGTTTTATTCAAGGCGAACTGTCAAGGGGGTCCCATAAATCACCCGACCGTGTAAGGAACGCAAACTCAAGGAACATAATCCCGGTATAACAGTAACTAGGGCGGCAAGAGTGGAACAAAACACCAGGCATAAGGCCGAGCCTTCCACCCTTTATCAAATATATATACATGCATTAATTAAATAAGATATATTGTGATATCCCAACATATCCATGTTCCGGCATGGAACAAACTTCAACTTCACCTGCAACTAGCAACGCTATAAGAGAGGCTGAGCAAAAGCGGTAACTTAGCCAAACAATGGTTTGCTAGGAAAGGATGGTTAGGGGCTGACATGGCTAAAATGGGAGACATGATATAGCAAGTGATAGGTAGCGAGCATGGCAATAGAGCGAACAACTAGCAAAGCAAAGATAGAAGTGATTTCGAGGGGTGGTCATCTTGCCTGCAAGGTTCTCAGAGTTGTCGAAAGCTTGATCCTCGTAAGCGTACTCGACAGGTTCCTCGTTCACGAACTCGTCTCCCGGCTCTACCCAAGACAAGAACACAAACAAACGGAACCACAATCAACAACGAGAAATGCACAAGCAACATGATGCAAAACATGCATGATATGCGAGATATGGTATGCGATGCATATGCGTGCTCCGGAAGGGAAATGATGAACATGGCAGTAACTTGGCAAACCAAGCATGCCACTGGAAAGATGAGATGATTTCGGTCGAAATCGATATAAAGATCACCGGAATCGGATGCACGGTTTGCAAATGGCAAGCAAAACAAGAATGACACGAATCTGCGATAAACAGCAAGATAGCACTTAAAATGCAACAAGTAACAATGCTACAGCACCCCAACATAGCAACAAAGCACATGGAAATGATCTACAGGAGATGCTTGACAAAAGATGAACACTGAGCTACGGCTAGTTCACAACATATCAAGCTCAAACAAGCATGTCAAAAGTGCAAAAGATAACAGGTTCACAGACTTAGTGAAAAACTGGACATGGCAGAAAACAGCATCAGGTAGCAATGTTCGGAGCACGAAATCAACATGCTACAGGAACTTAACATAGAAAATCAAGGCATGGCAGTGTTCTACTAAATGTACATGACAAAAGTCCCTTACTGACCATAAGCCAAAAAGGACCAGAAGATATGGTGGAGAGCATGTAAACATAGCAAGTTTCGTTATCAGGTTTCAGACTTAGCAGAAAACAGAGCATGGCAGAAATATTAATATGTAGGCCTCTTTGAGAGCTTGATGCACTCACTACAGAGCAATGCATGACAAACCAAGTATACCTAAAGCAATATGGCATGTTTATGAAGCTAACCATGGCAAGAACAATTGCATAGCATGTATGGATCAACTACAATAAGCTTGGCAAAATTGCATATCATGTTAAGAATCTGCCAGAAATATTTTATAGCAAACGTAGAGCAAGATTGAGTCATCCTATGGCACTCCATAATTGCAAACAATTGCAGGAATGGATCAATTACAACTATATCTACAAAACATCCTTACTGAATATCTCCAAAATATGCATGGATCTCTCTGTAACATCAAGTTTACATGGCAACAAAATTACAGCAGACAAGGACTTAGAGAAATCACTAAGTCCCTGAAATCAGAAATATTACGGGGCCTACTTGGCATGCTTGTGCTAGTCACCTCAGAGATTACAAAAATACATGGACCACACCACTAGAAAGATGGCATGTCATACTTCAAAACACATGTAGAGCTCATGCTCAAAAGATGCACAGATTTAATGATACAAAAATGACAAATCTCCAAGTTCTGATAAGAACCAGAGAATAACAGCAACTAGCCCTCTTCCAACAGAGATTTGGGCATCAAGATGACCTCTAATGAACATGGTGCAATTGAACCAAATTAAGAGCATCACGAGACGAACAATTTGACATATTACACGCGCGAATCGGAGCTACATGCACAGAGTTATAGCTATACGAACAGAGGCACTTGCTATAGATTTTCCAGGACTTAGATAAAAAAGGAAGGGCGAGAAGGTCAACGCTCACGAGATCTGGATCGGGGAAGCTACAGGAGCTCGAGGAGCTCGGGCTCGGGCTCGTCCTCGGCCTCGCCGGCGGTGGCCGGAGGAGAGGGAAGGAGGCGGCGGCGGCGGGCGCTCGTGGGAGGAGGAGGCCGGCGGGGTCGCCCGCGGTGGCTCGCCGGAGCCGGCGTGGAGGCGGCGGCCGGAGTCGGCGAACGGTGGCGAAGCGGGGCCCGGCGGGCGGCGTCCCGCGGCGGCGGCGGCGAAGGGAACCGGCGGCGGGCGGCGGAGGCGGCAGGGCGGCGCGGTGCTGGCCGGGAGGGCCGCGGGTGGGCCGGCGGGCCTCGGTGGCGGCGGCGGCAGCGCGACACGTGGCGGCGGCGGGCGGAGTGGAAGCGTCCGGCCGGAGGCGGACACGTCCGGCGGCGCGAGGGGAAAACGAACTAGGGTTTCGTCTGCGATTCTGTTTTTCGGGATGCCCACATATAAATAGGTAGAGGGAGTTAGGAGGCTCCAAATGAGGTGCGGTTTTTGCCCACACGATCGTGATCGAACGACCTAGAGCATGGAAGAGAGTTTGGTGGGTTTTGGGCTGGTTTTTGAGGGGGGTTTCGCTGGACACTCAAATGGACTTTGCGGATGCCCGGTTAACCGTTGGAGTACCAAACGACCTCCGAATGGAACGAAACTTGACCGGTAGTCTCCGGGTGGTATATTAAGGCCACTTGACAAGCCTCGGTCCATTCCGAGAAAGTATGACACACGCACACGAAAGAAAACAAGAGGGGTGCACCGGAGGAGATAGGAGCGCCGGATTGGAAAACGGACAATGGGGAAAATGCTCGGATGCATGAGACGAACACGTATGCAAATGCAAAGCACATGATGACATGATATGAAAATGCATGACATGACAAAATACAAAACGAAAGACAAAACCCGACAACGGAGGGAAAATCATAACACATAGCCGGAAATGGCAAGAGTCGGAGTTACAAATATGGCAAGTTACATGCGGGGTGTTACACGGTCCCAGGGTTTAGGGTATGACTCCGCCAATGCCACCGCCGCCGCCGCCCGGCTACTTCGAGCGCCGGGCCGCACTCATCGCCAAGGCTGCCAACGCCGCGGCCGCTTCTCTCTCGGCCCTCACCATAGCTCCACAAAACTACCCTGCACCCATCCTCGCCGCACCAATATCTCTTGCTGACACAATCTCCGACGTCAGCCCCTACATCCCCATAGTTCTTGATCTCGCCGCCCACAACTACTACCATTGGAGACATCTCTTCGATCTCCACCTCGGCCGCTGCAACCTGCGCTCGCATGTCGCCGCCAACTGTCTTCCCCGCCCCGACGATCCGCAATGGTTGAAAGACGATCTCGCGATCGTCCAGTGGTTCTACACCCGCATCACCACCGAGATCTTCAACATGCTCGATCACGACGGCGCCACCGCTGCCAACATCTGGCACTCCCTCCGTCAGCTCTTCCAAAGCAGCACCGACGCTCGTAAAAACGCTCTCCACACCGAGCTTCGCAATATGGTGCAAGGAGACGCCCCGGTGAACCTGTTCTGCCAGCGCGTTAAGACCATTGGCGATGAGCTCCGCGAACTCGGCGATACAGTTAGCGACTCACAGCTAATCAATATCGTCGGCGGCCTCAGCGAAGACTTTGACAAGCAAGCCTCGTTCATACCGATGATACGGCCCCCTCCTACCTTCGCTGAAGTACGTTCCTTGCTACAACTCGCGGTGGAAACACAAGCTCGCAAGGATTCTCGCCCCAAGGTCTTTCATGCTGCGGCTCGTCCTCCTCTGTCGTCTACACCAGCGCCGCCTTCCAGGCCGGCTCCTGCCGCCGGGCCGTCCGCATCGTCATCTGTTGAACCGCCCCCAGGCTGGCGTCCTAGTCCGAACTACCGCGGCAAAAACCCTATCTGCAGGCTGCCGCCGACTCGTTCGGTTCCGCCTACGACATCACCAGCACCAAGTCCTGCACCACCCACCAGTGCTCCATCTGCAGTTGCATGGCGGCCTCTTCATGATCCTTGGACGGGGCTTGTTCAAGCATGGCCCATGCCCTGGTCCGCTCCGTCCACCCTCGGTGCTCCGCCGGCATACTCAGGTGCCTGGCAACCCGGCCTTCGGCCGCCTACTGGTGCTCCCGGGGTTCTCAACCCCCGACAGCCGGCCAATGCCTATCACGCCGCCCCGACGTATGCTCCTTATGGTCATTACAGCACCGACGGCGGCGCCTACTACACACCTCAGCCGGCCCTGCTCCCGACGCCACCCCCACCACAGTCGGCCAATGCCTACTACACTCCCCAGCCGGCCCTACTGCCTTCACCATCGTATCCGCCGGCACTGCTTCCGACGCCACCCTCACCTGCGACGCCGAGCTGGGATCAAGCTGTCTTTCTCCAGGCCATGAATAACTTTGCTGCACAAGGAAACTCAGGTACGGATTGGATCTTTGATTCAAGGGCCTCTAGTCATATGTCTGCATCTAGTAATTGGTTATCTTCTTGCACTAAATCTCCTTTCCCTTCCATTATCCTTGGAGATGGATCATCTATTCCTATATATTGTGTTGGTCAGGCTCAACTTCCCTCTTCCACCAAACCTCTTTTACTTCACGATGTTCTAGTTGCACCCGCCCTCATTAAAAATCTTATCTCTGTTCGCCAATTTACTTGCGACAATCTAGTTTCGGCTGAATTTGACCCTTTTGGTCTATCTGTGAAGGATTACCTGACCAAGGCCGAGATCGCTCGCTTCAATAGCTCCGGTGATCTTTATTCTCTTAATGGATTTCCTGCCGCCACCCCTCCAACATCCATGCTGGCCTCCGTCGATCTCTGGCATCGTCGCTTGGGCCATCCCAACCCCGCCGTCTTAGCTTCTATGCTTAGTGAATTTACCATACCGTGTAATAGGGACTCTCATAATTCTGTGTTTTGCGAGTCTTGTCAATTAGGCAAACATGTGCGTCTTCCCTTTAGTTCCTCTAGTTCTTGTAGCACTTATCCCTTTGAATTAATACATTGTGATTTATGGACCTCTCCCATTGCAAGTGTTTCGGGTTTTAAATACTACCTTGTTATCCTAGATGATTTCACCCACTTTGTCTGGACTTTTCCTCTACGCAACAAATCCGAGGTCCATTCTCTTTTCCTTAATTTTCAACGCTATGTGTCTGTTCACTTCTTCCTCCCAATTCGCTTTATCCAATGTGACAATGGTCGCGAGTTTGATAACATTAAAAATCGTACTTTCTTCTTACAACATGGCATCCTGCTTAGGTTCTCATGTCCCTACACCTCCCCTCAAAATGGTAAAGCAGAACGCTCTCTTCGCACCCTCAATGATATAGTTCGCACTCTCCTCATTCAATCATCTATGCCTCCCAAGTTTTGGGCTGAAGCCCTACACATGGCCACCTTCCTTCTAAATATTCGACCTTCTAAAACTAAACCCAACACTACTCCCTATTACTCCCTCTTTCTTTCCCACCCCGACTACTCCGCGGTTCGTGTTTTCGGCTGTCTCTGTTTTCCCAATGCCTACGCCACTTCTGCAAATAAATTGTCACCACGCTCTATCCCATGTGCTTTTCTCGGCTTCTCTGACGAGCACAAAGGCTATCGCTGTCTCGACCTTCACACCGGACACGTTCATGTCTCTCGTCATGTCACGTTTGCTGAGCACATTTTTCCTTTCTCACAACGCACTACTACACCATCCAACACCCCTAGCTCCGCGAACACCCCCTCTCCCCGTCCTTTCCAACTATATACTCCCCTACCTGCCGAACACAACTTATCACCACCACCATTAACACCCACCATAGCCAATCCCAACCATACACTCACCCCACCCGAGACGTCCCCAACACCCCCGACCCCTGCTCCCTCCCCAACACCCCCGGCCCCTCCTCCCACTCCACCACCCAGCCCTGCTCCCACTCCACCACCCAGCCCTACTCCTTCGTCCGACTCTTCCGCTGCGCCGGACTCACCAGTACCCACCTTACCCCCTCGTGTTATTCCTACAGCAGCCCCGATTAATGATCATCACATGCGTACTAGGGCCAAATCAGGATTTCATCAACCCCAAGACCGCCTAAACCTTCATACCTCCGTATCTCCCACTTCTCTTCGAAAGAATTACAAAACTGCTCTACTTGATCCCAATTGGGCCGCTGCCATGCAAGAAGAATATAATGCTTTACTTCAAAACAACACCTGGCAACTTGTTCCTCGTCCTCCTAATACAAATATTGTTTCTGGCAAATGGATTTTTCGCCAAAAGTTCCACTCCGATGGGAGCCTCTCACGATATAAAGCCAGGTGGGTTTGTCGTGGCTTTTCTCAGCAACAAGGAATTGATTACGAAGAAACCTTCTCTCCTGTTGTTAAACCTAGCACCATTCGCACCGTTCTTAGTGTTGCTGTCTCCTCTTCATGGCCCATTCACCAACCTGATGTGAAAAATGCTTTCCTCCATGGTTCCCTTCAAGAAACTGTCTACTGCCAGCAACCTCTGGGTTTTGAAAATCCATCCTTTCCAACTCATGTATGTCTTCTTCAGAAATATCTCTACGGTCTTAAACAGGCCCCACGAGCTTGGTTTCAACGCTTCTCCTCCTTCATTCAAACAATAGGCTTCACTCCATCTCTCTCCGACACCTCTCTTTTTGTGTATCATCAAACTTCTGACACTGCCTATTTACTTCTCTATGTAGATGATATCATTCTTACCACCTCCTCTCAAAAGTTCTTAGATCATATTGCTCTCTTCTTAGATCTGAATTTTCTATGACTGACCTAGGACTCCTTCATCATTTCTTAGGCATTGCTGTTGTTCGAGATTCCTCCAGCCTTTTTCTTTCCCAACGCCAGTATATTCTTGATCTTCTTAATCGTGCTGGTATGCTTGACTGTCAATCATCTCGCACTCCTGTCGATACTAGTTTTAAACTTTCGGCTACCGGTGAACCCTTTTCCGATCCTACTCTCTATCGTAGCCTAACAGGTGCTCTCCAATATCTCATCATTACTCGTCCTGAAATCTCTTTTGCTGTTCAACAAGCATGTCTCTATATGCATGATCCCCGGGTTCCTCACTATAATCATGTTAAACGCATTCTTCGGTATTTAAAAGGAACTCTCAATCATGGTCTCCACCTCAATAATTCTTCTCCAAACTCGCTTACCGCATACTCTGATGCAGACTGGGCTGGTTGTCCTGACACTCGAAGGTCCACTTCTGGTTTTTGTGTTTTTCTTGGTAATAATTTGATTTCTTGGTCTTCAAAAAGACAGGTTACAGTCTCACGTTCGTCGGCCGAGGCTGAGTATCGCGCTGTGGCACATGCCGTTGCAGATACAATCTGGATTCGGCAGTTACTCTCCGAGCTACATAGGCCTATTGAGCAGGCCACTATTGTCTACTGTGACAACATATCAGCAGTCTACATGACCAGCAATCCAGTTCAACACCGACGCACAAAGCATATTGAGATTGATATTCATTTTGTTCGTGAAAAGGTTGCTCTTGGTCAGGTTCGGGTGCTTCATGTTCCCTCTACGGCTCAGTTTGCTGACATTTTCACCAAGGCACTGCCTACTAAGCCGTTTCAAGATATCTGTTTCAGTCTCAACGTCGTCGAGCCTGCCGTTGATACTGCGGGGGGATGTTAGAGTAGTCATTATGGTATACGACTTCTAGTCCAAGTCAGTTTTGTACCCCTACCCCAAGTCGGTTTGTACCCTCTTATATACTCTTGTATGCCGCACCAAATCATCAATAAGCAACAGTTTTATTCAGCTTTCATTGACATCGATCAAGCCCCGATCGGTGATTACGGTTACAATGAGATGGATGGTGCCCGTGCACGGTCACGGTGAGGAAGAAGATGATGTGGAGGAGGTTGACGAGGGGGTGTTCGACGCGGCGCAAGGAAAATCACGCGCAAGATCGAAGAACTACACGCCATTGGAAGATTAAAAAAACTTGATCAAGGCTTGGGAATCGGTGTCTCTTGATGTGTGCACCGGCACTGACCAAACCGCCAAGTGGTATTGGCAAAGGATAGAGGACCAGTACCTCAGCATGATGGCAAAGTATCCCAACAGGACGCCGCGCACCTTTTGGTCTCTCCAAAGTCGTTGGGACGTGATCAAGCCGATTTTTAGCCGTTGGGCTGCTTGTTTGACTCAAGTCCGCAATGCACCTCCAAGTGGTACCGTTGAATCCGATTATGTGAGTTTGTTTTCATGTCCCAAGTTGTGCAAATCTTTTGTAGCCGTCGGAGAGGTTGCATAATTTGACATTATTTTCATTTTGTAGGACAAATTGCGCAAGAAAGGTACAAGGACATGGAAACTTCTGATAAAAAAGCATTTCAACTAGAGCATTGTTGGGAATTTCTTAAAGATAGCGAGAAGTGGAAGGTGATTAACAAAGAATCCCCATCAAAGAGAGGTGCACTCACCAAGAACAAGCCTGATGAAAACAAGAAGGCCTAGGACAAAATCAAGAAGGAAGTGGAGGCATCAAGCTTGCGGGACAAGTTAGATCATATGGTCAAGTCCAATTAGATATTGGTGATCAAGACATTGGAGGCGAAAAAGGAGTTGGCCGAGAAGAAGGCTCAAGAGAAGCAAGAGAAGTGGCAACTACTCAAGGAGGAGACCATGCGCAAGGCTGCCATTGAGGAGAGAAGAGCCATGGCCGACGAGAACAAAGCCATGGCCAAGCTCCTTCAAGAGGAGAACAAGATCATGATGATAAATCGAAATGAGATGGATGGTCACCAAAGAATGGCATGACATGGCAAGGTTGGAGACCTTGGAGAGGAGAAGGCTAGCCGCAAGAGACCATGCGGTGCCAAGGTTCGGTGGTGGTTCGGCAAGTGGTGGTGGCAATGGTGGCGGTGAAGATTTCATCTTGTGATGATGATGATGATGGATGCGATGTCTTTTGGGTTGTGGCGCGAAAACTATGTTCAAATGTCGCCAAAACTGTATTTGAATTCTCAAAATTTGTGTTTATTTGTCAAAATCGCGGTCAATTGCATTGTGTGGTTTTAAGGTTATCTCTAGTTTGCGGGCTCTGTTCGGTCGCAGCCGATTTCCGGCCTTAAAACGCGCTTTTCTCGGCCCTTGTCCCGGTTATAAGGGTCGCGGTTTTTAAGGGGACTGCTAGAGATGCTCTAACCGGGTACTTGGAAATGGTGAGTACCTGATGCGATCCTGCACAATTACCGAATTTCATTTTTTTTACAAGAATTACCGAATTTCTTGTTCAAGCCACCGGGCGAAATGTTAAAATCTATTACCGAATTTTCTTTCCAACGAAATAATACTGAGTTGAGTTTCAGTTAGGGTTTTTGAATTAAAAAAACTCTCAATCGGGATCCTCAATTTGAAGTTGAAAAATTCTAGGGGAAATGGTTAACACCCAATTTATTTAGTTTGAAGTATTTTGAAAGTTTCAAGACCTAGTGTCAAATTATTATGATTGCATAATTAGGTAAACTTTCATTGAAAAACGGCTTGAAAGGAAAAGACAATATTTTCAAAAGCAACTGAAAGTCATGATAGATCCTTTCGCCTGGAAATAGATTTTGATGATAATCGGTTTGAAAGGGAAAACATACCCAATAACTAGACAAAAATAATACAATTGCAGTTCAATGCAGTGTAATGAAAAATTGACGCTATGGACCACAGTCCATCATGCATATCTGAGAAGTGCCTTTAGATGTTACGGTTCGACAAAAGAAAATTGGAGCATGTGACAGTTTTCAACGACACAAAACCAAGGCAAGCAGACGCCTCATCCATGATGGGCAGCCCACATTGCGATTGCCGACGAGATTCAAGGATCGAAAATTCTACCAAGAACGAAATGGAAGTTCAATCGACTGAATTTTAGTAAAAATGGAAGAAAAAGGGCACACGACTTTTTTCACAGTAGTGAATCTTGTAAACAAAAATTGGATAAAAATGTCTAACCTATTTTTCGACCGTTGCTTTTTAGGCTAATTCATTCTTACATTGAGAGATTTTGTGCGAAGAATTTGTCTTCACTTATTTAACAGAAAACGGAACATAATCAAAGTTAAAGGGCTTCTTGAATTTACACATGCATTTTGTTGTCAAATTCAGAATAACAAATTGATGAATGAACAAACCAGTCTAGCGCGCCCTCTTAATGGTTCAGCTCATCTGTGTAACATAGATAAAATGCAAATTTATTTACCAAATATCCAACACTGATTGCAAATTTGTATCCCTGATCATAGCATTAATCATCATAATGTTAAAAATGCTGACGAAGTTCAGCAGCAAATATGAGGATGAAAACGACAATACAAGCATGCCACCAGGTAGAGTTAACATTCTAACTTGGTCCCCGCGTCGTCCTCAGCGGGCGACACGGGAGGCGATCCCATCTCCACCGCCTCGAGCGCCCGTGTCCTCTCTCTTTCCTCGCCGCCGCCGGCCAGCGCCGCCGGGCGATGCCCCGTGCGGAAGGCGGTGGCGGCGGGGCTTCTCTACCTTCACTTCGTTCCTTCCTTCGCTCGAGGCGATCGCTCCTCTCCTTCCGGTGTCCGTCCTGATCGCCAGCCAGAGGTTTCGGGAGTGTGACCAGGAGGGCTGCAGCCGCCCCATCTAGGCCGTCGGCAGTCGCGAGCTACCCAGATCCGGTCATGGCAGGCCGGGGGATGTCAGCGTGGGTTGATTCCTTCCCAGATCCAATCATGGATGTGAGGCATGCCTTCCCCCTGACCCTGTCAAGGGTTTGCCGGGTCACCGTTGCGGGCCGGTCTACGCTCAGATCCGGCAAGGGGTCGTGCCAGAAGCGCCGTGACTGCCTCGCTGTGTGGGTCTTGCGGTGACCATTCAGGCTTATGGCGGCGGCCTCGATGCGGATTGCGGATTGTGGCGGTCACCGAAAGATCTTTGTGAGAGTTTCTTCATACAGATCTGGTGGTTGACTTTGGAGGCCAGCCAGAGGTTTCGGGAGTGTGACCAGGAGGGCTGCAGCCGCCCCATCTAGGCCGTCGGCAGTCGCGAGCTGCCCAGATCCGGTCATGGCAGGCCGGGGGATGTCAGCGTGGGCTGATTCCTTCCCAGATCCAATCATGGATGTGAGGCATGCCTTCCCCCTGACCCTGTCAAGGGTTGGCCGGGTCACCGTTGCGGGCCGGTCTACGCTCAGATCCGGCAAGGGGTCGTGCCAGAAGCGTCATGACTGCCTCGCTGTATGGGTCTTGCGGTGACCATTCAGGCTTATGGCGGCGGCCTCGATGCGGATTGCGGATTGTGGCGGTCACCGAAAGATCTTTGTGAGAGTTTCTTCATACAGATCTGGTGGTTGACTTTGGAGCTGAGATGCAAACTATTGATGATGGCTTGACGCAGAGGAATGATTGTGCAACGGCAGCGGCACATGCGGAAAAGTGGTGGCGACAACACAAGCGAGATTGATGGTGGTGCTACTTGAGCACCTAGTCTCGAGCTTCCCGGTGAAAGCCTAAGGTCTGACCCGAGTTGGTTATACCTGGCAATGATGATGTTTTTACATCGCTACCTTGTTGAAGGCATTGTTTGGATATGCTCGGACTGGTTTTTCGGGGTGAAAACCTAGATTCTACCTTAGGTGGTTGGATCCGGTAACGGCGATGGTTGAGCGTCGCTTGCTTCTTAAAGGCGTTGCCGTCGAAGAACCTCATCGTTAGTGTGGTGTCATGATATGATTGGTGTGAATATGGTCATTACTGTAGTTTGCCCATTGTAGATTTGATCGCCTTTGGGTTTTTTTTTTCTCGCCTATGCATTGCTTTGGTCTTGTATGACTTTGCTATTTGTTGGCTTTATTTTTGTGTGCGTGCGTAGATGTTGGCTGTGTTCATCTTAGCTATGCAGAGGCCGGGTGTGTACTCATTATGTTTGTATCCTCTTGATGCTCTATTTTGAATCAATAAAATCCACCCTTTATCGAAAAAAGAGTTAACATTCTAACAGATGACCCAACGACCAAGATGGCAGTAGATAACCACTCCTGATAAACATAACCACAAGGATATTCTGTTCGAAATGGCAACGCATACATAGCCCAATTGCAGAACGTTACTACCATGCATACAACATAAGAATGCAAACTGACGGCAGTCATACCAATTCATCACCACATTAATGTCTCATGGAATGGAAGCATTTTCTTCCAACAGGGTATTACAAACAGGACACAAATTCTACCATCATGTATACACCAATACTCCAGTGCAAACTTGTAAGCAAGTAACCCGGAGCAGCATCAAACATCATCACCAGATCCATAATGACCCACAAACTTCACGGCTATTGAAGATTACAGTCTAGTAATATCAGAAATAAGCAAGTCTACAAAAGTTCCCATGGCTAATGATGATTAGGATCTACTAATAGTAGAAAGAAGCAAGTCTGCAAAGGCTGTTTTTCCTCTGAAAACTTGTATCTGTTGGGATCACTGACGACCATCAGCGGAATGGGCACTGTAGCTCCTTGCCAAATTCTGCGGACACCTTCTCTTCTTAGCTTCATCTGCCAATAACCAGGCCCAAGATTTGATCAAATTACCACATAAAAGCACATTGCCAAATCAACATTAAGCATCCAGTAGTATACTCCCTCCGTCCCAAAATAAGTGTCGCAAGTTGTACATAAGTTGAGACACTTATTTTCGGACGGAGGGAGTATTTTCAACTTTAAGTCCTGTAAATCTAAAGCCCATGCCACTCATTTTCCAGCAATGAAGTAACTTCTATCTTGTGAGATATTATAGAATTCGTATCTTTCTCACCCTTTCAATTGGTAGTGCTAACAAACACACAACTGATGATATGAACTTGCAACATCAGATATTAACTGTTCTCAAACGGACATCTACCAAAATGTAGTGGCACAGCACCACCTTAAAGTACTAGATGTGCATACATTTACTGTCATGTTATTTATGTACATGATCAAACAGTTTACTTATTTTTACTGAAGTATAGAAGCATTAAACTGAGTCAACAGCAGACAAAGGCACAATGGCAATTCTACCAAAATGTAGTGGGCATAGCGCCACATAGAAGTTGATAATTGTTAAAATGACTAGAGGTGTGTCATTTTACCGTCATGTTATTTATTTACATGGTCAAACAGTTCACTTCTTTTTACCAGAGTGACGGAACACGGCACAAAGTATACATGCAAAATGCAGCTAAGAAGAGTAGACTCATATGCCATGGCCAAACTTCAAAACTTTGGGTCTTCCCATTGGCTCAAATGGAGAAATTAGCAATGACAAGAAAACTCAAGAAAGGTGCTTGCAAACAGTTTGGAAGCATGCAAACATTGTTATAATCTCACTCGCTGCAAAGATACAACGATCACAGGGGACGATGGAGCGTAGGCAATTAATATTGCTTTTTCCTAATATGTAAAAGGAACTGATCGTTTTTATTATCATAACTTCATAACAAAAGTGGTCAAACAGTTTACTTTTCTATCTTTGGGAAAGCTATCCCCATCGATCTTGGAGTGGATGGAGATCTGACACTGGCAGTGTCAGCATAGGCTGTTGGATGATGGCAATGGAGACACACTCTCCATTATGTCAGGCCTTAACCTGGAGATTGTTTGCTGCAATGATAGGGGGCTTAACAGTCCAGGAAAGAGGAAGGCGCTTAAGGAGTTTGTTGACTCATTACATGCTGCAATTTTCTGTATCCAGGAGACTAAACTGGCGGTGATCGACCAGTACTCTATTATGGAATGTTTTGGGTCGTCTTACGATGGTTATGCTTACCTTCCTGCGTGCCAGACTAAGGGAGTTTGCTGACTCATTACATGCTGCAATTTTCTGTATCCAGGAGACTAAACTGGCGGTGATCGACCAGTACACTATTATGGAATGTTTTGGGTCGTTTTATGTGGTTATGCTTACCTTCCTGCGTGCGAGACTAAGGGAAGGGTCCTTATCACCTGAAATTCCTCCATGCTACAGATTTCTAACTTTGTGAATGATACAAACTTCATCACGGGCTATGTTTCGCCATCGGAGGGTGCACCTTGGTGGCTTTCGGTTGTTTACAGACCCCAAGAGGATCAGGAGAAGATGCAGTTCCTGGAGGAGCTCTCGGCTCACCGCCAGCTTTGCCCTGGCCTATGGTTGGTGTTAGGGGATTTTAACCTGATTCTACACGCATCAGACAAGAATAATGCTAACCTGGACTGAAGAGTGATGGGGAGATTCAAGTGGTTCCTTGATGACAATGGCCTCAAAGAGCTGTACTTGCATGGGCACAGGTTCACGTCGAGTAACGAGCGGGAATCACCCATGCTTACCAAGATTGACAGAGTTTTTGTCTCGGTGGATTGGGAATTGGAGCATTCGGACTGTTTTCTTCAGGCGCTATCCACGGCGTAATCTGATCATTGTCTGCTTCATTTGGCGCTGAGTGAGCGCATCCAACCAAGGCACCGCTTCATGTTCGAGATTTCCTGGGCAAAACTTGAGGGTTTATAGGAGGCGGTCAAAGAGGCGTGGGTCTGCGACACAACCATTACTGACCCGTTCAAGCGCTTGGATTTGCTATTGAGAAACACGGCGCGCTATCTCACGGCTTGGGGACAAAAGCGCATTGGTAACGTGAAGCTGCAGATCGCCATCGCAAATTATGTGATTTTGCGCCTCGATTGTGCTCAGAAATGGAGATCTCTCTCGGCGGAGAGGTTGTTGAGACGCACGTTGAAGCAGCTAGTGCTGGGTTTTCCATCGCTTGAGCGTATGATCACGAGACAGAGCTCGCGTATTAGATGGCTGAGTGACGGAGATGCTAATACGAAGTTTTTCAATCTTATTGCCAATGGGAGTAAAACAAAAAAAATGATACCGGCAATTACCCTAACACCATTACGGATCAACGCAGAAAAGAGGAATTATCTCATGCTGCTTACAAGAATCTCCTGGGAACAGCACAGGCAAGAGAGCATGCTCTTGATTTGGATTTCCTTGACATTGCCCAGGTGGATCTTAGTGATCAAGACCTGATTTTCTCTGAAGAGGAAGTCTGGGCGGTAATCAAGGAGATGCCGGCAGATTGCGCACCTGGCCCCGATGGTTTCTTTGGCTTGTTCTACCAGAAGGTGTGGGTGATCATTAAAGGAGATGTCATGGCAGCAATTCATAAGCTGTTTCTCGATAACGGCCGCAGTTTTGGCTGATTAAATTAAGCCCTGATCACGCTGATTCGAAAAAGCCGGATGCATGCACGATCGTTACTTTCATCCGCTTAGCTGGGTTCACAGTATACCGAAGATATTCGTTAAATTGCTCGCGACGAGACTCAGCTGACGTATGGAAGATCTGGTAATGGTGAACCAATCAGCGTTCATAAAAGGGAGAAATATAGATGATAATTTCATGCTTGTCCGGCAGTTAGCGAGGAAGTTGCACAAGTGGAAGGCCAAGGGTGTGCTGCTTAAGTTAGACATATCTCGTGCTTTTGACTCTCTGTCATGGCCCTTCCAGTTCGAGGTGCTGCGAGCTAAAGGATTCTCAAAGATCTGGAGAGCTTGGGTTGCTACCCTGCTCACAACGGCTAGCTCTCGAGTGGTGGTAAATGGCTCGGGTGGGGCGAAATTCATCCACGCACGTGGGCTTCGTCAGGGAGATCTGCTCTCACCCCTCCTTTTTGTGATCGCCATGGACACCTTGACCTCCATGGTCGCCCGAGAGCACGAATGTGGAGTGCTCGGTGCATTGCAGGATGCTCACCTCTCCAGAGACTCTATTTATGCGGATGATGTAGTACTATTCTTCTGGCCGAGGGCGATCGATTTGCTGTGTGTCCACGAATCTCTACGCATTTATGGAGCTGCTTTGGCTCTTCAAGTGAACTTCAACAAGTCATCGGTCATTATGATCCATGTGGAAGAGGGAGGCGGTGGCTGCGGCGATGCAGTGGAAGATGGAAGTTTTTGCATGCAAATATTTGGGCTACAGCTCACGAGGTCGGAGTGGCAACCAGTAGTTGATTCGGTGCTGTGATTACTTCCAGGATGGCAGAGAGGTTTGATCACCAGGCCAGAACGGCTGATCCTTGTGAAAAATGTTATCAGAACCCGTCCTACGCATCACCTGATTGTGGCAGACGCTCCGAAGTGGGCGCCTGATCGTGTTGACAAGGGCTGCAGGGCCTTCTTTTGGGCTGGGACAGAAGAAATCCATGGCGGGAATTGCCAGGTGACGTGGCAACGTGTTTGTAGGCCAAAATGCCTCGGAGGATTGGGAGTGATTGATCTCAGGAGGCAAGGTATTGCACCTACGTTGGGAATGGTTGAAGCGCAGGGACGATACTAGAACCTGGAAGGGATTGAACATGTCACCTCATCCTCAGGTCCAGGAGGCGTTCGACAGTTTGGTGCGATGGCAGGTGGGAACCGGGGATCGAATTTTATTCTGGAGAGACCGTTGGATTAATGGTGCTAGGCTGGCGGAAATTACGCCAATTGTTGTGGTGCACGTCCGGACCCAGGTGATTAGTCGCAGATCGGTTAAAGAGGGTCTGTATCTTCACAGCTGGGCATCTGACATTGGAGAGCTCTCTACCGATGGGGTAGTGCAATTCATCTGGCTCTGGGAGATTCTGCTGCCCATGCAAATCTCCCCTGATCAGGAAGATGTTGCGATATGGAAGTGGAACGTTCAGGGGCAGTACACCTCGGCTTCTACATATCACATGCTGTGGGAGGGTGCCATCAGGTTCCAATGTGCATCGATAGTTTAGCAGTGTTGGGCTCCCCTGCCATGTAAGATATTTATGTGGCTTGCGCTGCAATATCGACTGTGGACCTCGGATTGGAGATTGAGGCACGGTTTGCAGGATCGGAGCTAATCGTGCTTTCTATGCGATCAATAAGAAGATACCGTGGACCATATTTTGCTGCAACGTGTCTACTCCCGCCAGGTATGGTATCTTTACTTCAGGAGGGCGAGGATTGATTTGGCGCTGCTGCCGACGGTGACGGATCGTCTTGAATCTTGGTGGAGCTCTAATCGCAAACACATTCCTAAAAGGTACAGGAAAGGGTTTGATTCGATGATCACTATTGTGTGTTGGAGTATTTGGAAGCAACGGAATGGACGAGTGTTTGGTAGGCATGACACGGTATCCGAATGGGTTTCAAAAATCTTTGAAGAGCTCAAGTTGTGGGCTCTCGCTGGAGCTAGAAGAGTTCAACATCTCAGTGAGGAGTAGTGAATGGTTTTAGGAGTTGAGTTTTCTCGTTGCTCTTGCACCGGCTTGTGGTGTGAGTGGCTTGGATATTTCTTCTACATTTACCTCTGCCTTCTATAAAGCTATGGTACGCAATTTGCGTACTCCTGAAAAAAAAAACAGTTCACTTCTTTTAACTAGAGTGAGGGAACATGGTACAAAGTCATAAATGCCAAATGCAGCTAAGAAGTGTAGACTCGTATGCATAGCCAAAACCTCAAAACTTTGGGTCTTTCCATTGGTTTCAATGGAGAAATTAGCAATGACAAGAAAACTCAAGAAAGGTGCTTGCAAACAGTTTGGAAGCATGCAAACATTGTTATATCTCACTCGCTGCAAAGATACAACTATCACAGTGAACGATGGACCATAGGCAATTAATTTGCTTTTTTCTAATACGTGCAACTGATCATTTTTATTATCATCACTTCATAACAAACGCATACGGTAGAACTGCATTCGTTGGCTACTTGCACAGTTTAAGATCAATGCCAATCCCAATTTAGTATGCAATAAGCAGAGGAAATAGCAAAAACCTCATTATTGGTTTTATATACAATGATTCTCCATCTTAACAAATATCAACACCAGTAGGCAGTAATTAAAAACACTGGAGGACTGTTTTCATGCTATTAGGAGGCTACAACAAAATATGCAGATAATAATAGAAATGATCATATGGCTCACAGAAACAGGGGAGCAAAGCAAAGGGGGAGGTATACCTCAACAGCACTGTGATCGTGCTTTCCATTCCGCCTGGTCCCTCCTCCAGGCATGAAGAATGAGCGCTGGGATGGTAACAAAGCAAGCTGTCACAAGCATACCAAATAACCCCACTTCCATGATCACGGAACCGGCCATTTGACCATGAGATTTCGAACCCTCCACGTGCGGCGACATCGTCGCTACCAGAAGACCAGCGACCGTTGGCAGGAAGAAAGCCACATCCACGGCCAATCCAAGCACCGCGGTGCGCGGAAGCCTAAACAAGTGTGAAAGCGGCTCCCGCTTGATTGATACGAAGCGGCTCTGAGGAGGAGAGCAATTTCAACAAAACCATACGTAGTATATATGGAATGGTTCGGAAATGGTAGGATGCAAATGAAGTGATGAACACACATGGAAAAAAACTACTACTGCTCATCAGGAGTTCAGGACAACCTGAAGCACGAAATTAATTTGACAACAATATAAGTATATGGCAACTGAATTACTCCGAAGATCATAATCATAACACTTGCCTATATACTGCTGCAATTGGACCGGAATAAAGATCACAGGGAGCTGTCAATTCGCACGATACCTTATTGTATTCCGAAGTGGATCCAGTTCGAACTGCAATCTCGTATGCCACGCGCTGGACGCACACCATCAGGACGGCAAGCGCGAACGACGCAAGGACGCTGACGACGCAGACCTTGAGGCCCCCGTACATGAGCGCCTGGAGGAACAGGAAGGGGCCGGAGCGCGTGCCCCAGGCGCGGTGCGCGACGAGCAGCGCAGCCGCGGCCCCGGAGGAGATGCACGCAACCGACGAGCACACGTAGGTGAGGGCCCCCGCCGCGACGCGGAGGATGCGGCCGAAGCGCACGAGCAGCAGCATCACGACGACGATCCGCGCCGGCGGGGGCGGCGGCGTCGGCGGCGAGGGAAGCACCGCGTCGGCGACGGCCATCGATCGGTGCGGGAAACCCTAGCTCCTCGAAGCTTCTCGCACTCGAAGGGGGCGGAGTGTGGGCTGCGCAGCGAGGGGGCGGGGAGTTTGTGGGGAGTGGGGATTAGCGACGAGCACGGGAGTCGGGAGGGGGGTTTCCGGTGAGCTGTGCCGCTTCTGGGTTCAGTTTCTACTAGTGGACTCCGGTTCTAACCGAGCATGCTTACGGTTGGTTCTAACCGAGCATGCTGAAATGGTGAGTGTAATGTTACTTCCGTCTTTTTGACACTAGTGTCACATAATATAAGAGTGTTTTTGACACTAAGTGTATGAGTGTTTTTGACCACGCTCACACACTTAGTGTTAAAAACGCTCTTATATTAAAAACGCTCACACACTTAGTATTAAAAACGCTCTTATATTATACTAGGATGGAGGGAGTAGAATTTAAGTTTTTTTATCTTGAACTTTGGAGGAGTACTTGTATTAGTGCGTTTGATCGGAGATTTTTTTTAGCTTCAGTTGAATCCTCGAGATGAAGCGGAACAACAAGGCGGAGCGACGTGGCCAGCCGTGGCTTCGCCGACGTAGGCGTTGAAGAGGGTTCGGTGATGCGGGTGGTTTTGTTTATTTTTGCTCTCATTGTCTTTAGGATTTATATACCCGCCGAGCTCAAGTCGGTGATGCTGCGGCTGGTAGAGGCATCGTGGGCGAGGGCTCACCATAACCTCATCGCAGAGGCGGAGACAGTGCAGCTCGCCGCAGCATCACAACTAGGGGGGGGGGAGGAGGAGGAGGCCGTTGGACTTCGGATGATTCGAATGAAAGTTTTTTTTAGAAGGACGCCCATAACTGGCAAACGTTCACCAAGGAGGGTGGCATTTGCGAATGTTTGCCTCCCAGTTCTAGTTGAGAGGGAGAGGGGAGAGGTGGCAGTTTCTTGAGGCGGCATTGTAGTTACTCTCTCAGAAGGCAAAAAATTATCGTCGTTTGATCTCGTTTTACAACTGCCAGCAAAGATGATTCGCTTGCCATCGCTCCTATATATAGTGGGCGTTCGCCGGCTACCATTACCGGGAAAAAAACCAGTCACTTGATTGTAAGACGTCCCCTTATATTAGCTTTTGAAAGTTCCCTTGTTTTAGCTTTTGCGAACGCCCTTGTCAAGTCGGTGATTTCCTTCCAAGCGGTGTTCTCGATCACACCTCTCATCATGCCCCCTAGCACTCTGGATAGCCTCAACAAGCTTGAGAGGGTTTTCCTTTGGTCGGGTGCAAAAAAGACCACACGAGCCAAATGTAAGGTTAACTGGAATGCGGTTTGTAGACCAAAGGAGTAGGGTGGCCTTGGGGTGCTCAATACCGAAAAGTTCGCAAGGGCCTTGTGGTTGCGATGGTTGTGGTTTGAATGGAAAGGAGCCCCGAAAAATTTGGGTTGGTCTTGGCAACCCCTGCATTGAAGAGGACCGCGAGTTCTTCTATGCATCGACGACTATCAAGGTTGGGGATGGTGCCAAAACGCCTTTTTGGGACTCCCCTTGGCTTCTTGGTCGCAAGCCCAAGGACATTGCACCGCTAATTTTTTAGGCCTCTGAAAAGAAAGAATTGGAGGGTGCGTGAGGCTCTCAAGAGAAATGCTTGGATCCTCAAAATAAAGCAAGACACCACTATCTCTGTCAACCACATCTCGGAATTCTTCAATCTTTGGATGCTCGTGCATGACTTCCGCCTTGATATGCAAGCGGAAGATGATATCATTTGAAAGCATACGAACGAGGGGATATACACGGCAAGCTCCGCCTACAAGGCTCAGTTTCTAGGCTTGACCCTCTCCCCATGGACCGCATGGTTTGGAAAGCTTGGGCACCTACGAAGGTTAAATTCTTTGTTTGGTTGGCCTTGCAAGATAGGATTTGGACATCCGATCGTCTGGAGAAACGTGGTTGGCCAAACTGTAGCCTTTGCCCGCTTTGCAAGAGGGAACAAGAAACAGGGACACATCTCTTCTTCAAGTGTCGCTACACGCTTAGGTTTTGGAGATTGATCATAAAGAAACTTGGACTTGCACACATGGACACCTCCGAGTGGCACTTGGATGAAACCGTCAACGTGTGGTGGCCAAAAAGGACCAACGATAGTATTCCTAACCGAAACGCAATGGCCTCCCTCACCATGCTCGTTTCTTGGGCCATTTAGAACGAGAGAAACACCCGCATTTTCCGCCATAAAAGCGCGCCGCCAACGATCCTTCTTACCAACATTTTAGAAAGAAACTAGGGAACATCATAGTGTACAAGTAATTGCAATGCCGCATTTGTGAGTGCATTGTAAAATACTCTAAACTCTACTCTCCCTTATTTAATTGAAGAGGCAAATCTTTTGCATTTGTTTCAAAAAAAAGTTCCAATAGAAGAGAAGATCACCTGTTTGCGAGAAAAAGGTTTTAGCAAAGCTGAATTTTGAGCCTAGGGTCGAACTATGATGGCTGCACAATTAGGTACTCCCTCTGTCCCAAAATATAATAACGTTTTTTACACTAGCATAGTATAGAAAACGTTTTTATATTTTAAGACGGATGGGAGTATATTTTTAAGGAAGAACCAGCCGGAAAGGAAAACAATAATTGTCAAAAGCAACTGACTTCTTTTTTGTTTTCTTTGAGGAAGCATCTGACAGATCTGCTCGATCCTACATCCCTACCCTCCTTTTGGGGATAACGCAGCAATTTCAAGTAGATTCAAGATGCTGCTGCAGTTCAATGCAATGAACTGAAAAATTGACAATATGGGTCATAGTCTATCATGCATATATGATGCCGTCCACAAAAGAAACTTGGAATATAACAATGCCAGAATTTCCAGAAAAAACACACCAGAAACGTCGAACAAGTTAATAGATCAGATTTGAGTGTCTTTCTTTATGCATAGTTCCTCCAATTTTTTTTCTCTTTCAACAATCTGAAGAACAATATGTGGAAATTTTACTCCACATGAATCACAGGCAAGATCAAAACATTTCTCACAGATAACCCATCGATTTAAACATTTGTAGTGATATATTTAATACCACCATCGCCTACCTTTTTAAGTTTAAGCTACCTAACATTTGAGCTCGACCCATGCCATGCCGCACCCTCAAGACACAAACAAGGTACTCCCACAAAACTGTAAAGCCCTAACATCCGAGATCGCTGCAAACGGAACATTCTATGATGACTGCCACAAGGGCTAATGACTTGCACAAGAATAGAGTGGTAGTCATCCAACATAAGTGCAAACATGGCAAACTCTACATGCCTAGAAAAGCATTATTGTCCTCCGCAGGGTGATATACAACTCATTATATGGTCAAGCACTCCAGACTTCCCAGCAGCAAGTAAACACTAGAACACTACGATGTCGAATTACCAGAGCTCCTAACACATGGAGTGCGCGATACTAGCAGTGGCCAGTGGACCAATCTACAGTCATGACTAGGAAACTATAACCTAGAACTTATCAGCAGCCATAAACTTCAGCAAAGAGTCAGCTCTTGTCCTTGCCCATCTTCACACCTTCCATTCAGGGTTATCTCTGATAATAAAGAAAACCAGTGTTCCATTAGATAAGCTGCAGAAAACTAGAACTTTAATGCGGTTGTGTAGATGTCTATCAATATTAAGCACACTAAATTATAAATTTGTATGTACTGATCTATGTACAGTAGTGACAGTATATATACCAACATGGCAAGGCTCTGCCGCTGCAACTAGACCAGGGAGAGGTATTATTTAGATCAAGAGTGGGAACGGACAACAATTGCAACTCAGCATATGAGGCATAATTCTTCTTGGCCCGCATGACAGCCTAATTTGGATGGCTGAGTGCCTCAAAGGTGCAAATTCAACGTACATGGTGGCTAGCTCAAAACTAGCCACTGAATTGCAGAACACCTGATGGTAAAAGATTGCCTAATCAGTAGGTACTTCACATATGGAAACCATCTTGAGCTCACAAGCCCCACATATTCTCATGAATTACACTATGATGACCAGTGGACAGAGCAAGGCAGAGCAATCTGTAAGCAATTACTATTGCTCTTTTCTAATACGTAGAACTGATCATTTTATTATCATTACTTCGTAACAAAAGCATATGGTAGGAGCTGCATCAGTTGTCTACTCACAAATTTAAGTTCCATGATGGTCCCAATTTTATCATAAATACTAAATTGCTAATACAATGACTAGAGGAAATAGCAAAATCCTTGTTGGTTTAATATACAATAATACTCCATCTAATCAAATATCAACACCAGTAGGCAGTAAACTAAGATAAATGATTCCATGTATCTGTGAGTCATATGATCTTTTCAATTGATGTGCATATTTCAAAGCAAAGGGGAAGAGATATATGTATATGCCTCAACAAGACTGCGATGGTGCTGTCCTGTCCGCCTGGTCCTCCCTCCAGACACTAAGTGCTAGTGCTGGAATGATAAGAATGCAAGATATCGCGTGCATACCAAATATCCCCACATCCGCGATTAGTAAACCGACCATTTCTCCCTGAGATATTGAGCCCTCTGCATGTGACATCATCGCTAACAGAAGACCAGCGACAAGTAGCAGGAAGAAGGGCACATCTGTGATCAATCCAAGCACCGCGGCACGGGGCAGCCTAAACGAGTGATTTGCAGCTGACTCCCACGCAATTGCTCCGGCGCGCTAAGGAGGACAACAATTTAAACAAAAACACATGAATGTGAATGAGTATATATGGAATTAATGGTTCGAAAATGGAAGGATGCAGATGAAAGTGATGAACTCAATGGAAACACCACTGCTACTCATCCACTAGCGTATATATATACTGCTGTAATTCGGCCAGGACAGATGTCACAGGGAGTTAATTTGCATGTTATACCTTGTTGAATGCTGAACCGGATCCAGATAGAACTGCAATCGCGTACGCCACGCACAGGCCGCACAGCAGCAGGGCGGCAAGCGCGAGCAAGACAAGGAAGCTGTAGGCGCAGACCTTGTAAGCGCCGGACGTGAACGCCTGGAGGAAGAGGAAGGGGGCGGAGCCCTCGCCCCAGGCGCGGCGCGCCACGACCTACGCGGCCGAGGCCGCGGAGATGACCCACGCGGCCGCGAACCACAGGTAGGGGAGGGCCCCCGCCGCGACGCAGAGGACGCGCCCGAGCGCCAGCATCGGGGCGAGGGCGAAGCGCACGAGCGCCAGCACCACGACGACGATCCGCGCCGGCGGCGGCGGCGAGGGAAGCACCGCGTCGGCGACGGCCATCGATCGGTGCAGCAAACCCTGGCTCATGGAAGCTTCTCGCCTTCGATGGGGGCGGAGTCGGAGTGGTTGAGTTGGGGCGGCGAGGGGGCGGGGGGTTTGTGGGAATGGGGATTAGCGACGAGCGAGCACGGGATGGGGTTTTCCGGCGAGCTCTTCCATTTGCGGGTTCGGCTTCTAACCCGTTTCCTCTAGCGAGTTCGGGTTCTAACTTTGATGAGTGCGGTGGTGAGTGGCCGAATGGTAGAATTCAAGTTATTTGTTTTGAACTTTGATGGAGTAGGGCGTATATCTTATTTTTTTTAAAGGCATATATTAGTGTGTTTGCTGTAATATTCATCCGCCTGAAATTTTGCAGGTTTAGTCAAAGGGCGGCATTGGGCGACCAAAGGGGGCAGGAACACCACTTATTTTTAGTTCTCACAAAAGGAGAAAAAAGAAAAGTGTGATCCTTTTTCTTTTTTAGCCAAATAGAATAGTGTGATCCTTGACCATAACAATAACATGTTTTGCAATCCTGGTGATATTGTTTTTTTCATTTTCTCTAATTTGCTTAGTTATATATCATTATGTTCTTTCACGCCTTGGCAATAACCTTGAGGGCATGCCAGACAAAGAAGAAATTCTACAGGTTCTCAAAGGAACGAAGAATAATGCTTCTTCAGTACCGGATGGCCTTAATGTGGCTTTCTATCTCTCAGCTTGGAAATTGATTGATAATGTTGTAACCAAGTTGGTCTGAGGTTTCTATTCCCTCCGATCCAAAATATGGATCAGAGGGAGTATATTAGTCGCCCTCGGATAAAATAACATATATTACATTGATTTTGAAAAAAAGATAATGCCAAAACTCTTCAAGAGTTTAGACTCATTAGCATTTGTAATGTATGTAGTTTATAAAACTGTCATCAAAACTTTGGCTAATAGACTTAATAATCTCCTCCCTGATTACATATCTATACCCCTATATAGTATGCGAATAACCTTGAAAGATGGTCGTTGGATGAAGCCAATCCGACAGTGCAGAGATGGCAAATCCGAGCACTACTGGCCGTTGGATATCATCTACATTCCATCAGATTTTGCCACATGTATAATCTAGAAGACTCCATGGTTGAATTTAAGCATAATGCACAAACCTCAAAACACAAGCACTTCTCATTTGTTCTAGAATCTTTTATATCATAATTGCCCAAAAAAAAATTCTAGATGAATTGCCATTATTTGTTTTTACTTTATGCTTTACAACGCATAATTTCATGAATCTTAAAATAGATTAGTTTTTTTATAAAAACTAATTGATTTTGAATTAAATGAACTATAAGAATTAAACAAATGTCTATATCATGCATATCTGAAAGCTTACATGCTATAATGTGGTATTTATTCATAATTTGGTTGTCAAATCTCATGCATGCACGCACGTGTACCTTATTAGTATACATGAATGATGAATCTCAGCAAAGCTTTTATTCAAGGTAGGAGACTTGCCAATAATATTATTGTTGCCCAGGAAAACGCTCACTCATTTCAGCTACCTCCCTGGAAACACAAAGCCTTAATGCTTCAATAGATCTTGCTAAAGTCTTTGATAGGATAGAGTGGAGCTTCATCAGGAGGGTGTTGCTACGTAAAGGGTTGCATGGTCATTTTGCGCATCTGATATTTGAATGCAAATCCTCTGCCACCTTTGTAGTTAACATTAATAGTCAGTTGTTCGGCAACTTTAGGGGGTCTCGAGGTATCCGACAAGGTTGTCTTTGTCTCCGTATCTTTTTATTCTCGCTGCCAACAAATTGTCACTTTCCATGCGGGAGACTTTAAATGTCAATCATTTCAGTGGCATTCAGCTGGGCCCCTCTTGTCCCCCTATCCACTCATTGATGTTCGCCGATGATCTGATTGTTTGTGGTAACGCAAATAACAATGATGCTAATCCTATTGCTTGCATAATTAATCAATTCAGTTTTGTCTTGGGTCAAACCCCTAGCTGGAATAAATATGTCATCTTATTTAGTAAACACACGGATAATACCGTTAGGAATTTAATTTAAAATATTTTTCCTGCTCCAAATATGGACCTTAGTACTATTCACCTTGGTCACCATCTCATTCCCCCGAGTAGGAATAGAGCTGCAACCTACAGCTTTATTATTAACAAGTTTAAACCTAAACCACATGCAGGTAGACTCATCCTCATTAAATAAGTTTTTGCTTCTTTGCATGTTTACTACATGTCAACTATTCTCTTGAGCAAATGTAGCATAGCAAAACTTACTTCAATTGTAAGAGAATTTTGGTGGGCTGAAATCTAGAAAGTGAGTCCAATCCTGTTTCCTTTAGAGCTTGGGAGGACATTTTTAAACCTACGCATGAGGTGGGGGGAGGTATTAGAGATTTGTCCCTTATGAATATATCTTTGGTGACTATGGCTGCTTGGAGAATTATCGATAACCCTTCCTCCTTGATTGCCAACACCCTTAGAGCCATATTTTTCTATAGTTCTTCTATTTGGAAACCTAACTCTTGTGCTCCCAAGTCTACTTTTTAGGCCTCCATTATTAAAATTCTTCCTCTTATGCTCAAATCTTGTCAACTTCCAATTGTTAATGGCAACACTTGCATATGGACTAGTCCTTGGTGCAAATGATGGGGAAATATTCATGGTCATTTAAGCCTAATTTGGAGGGAGCTATCCTAGCATATTAGCGATCTTTGAAAACCCAATTCCAAACTTTGGGATGAAGATAAGCTCCTTGCTGGCTCTTACTCCAAATCTTCCCCAAGTACAAATTTGCCTAACTGCCTACAGGTTTATCATCCTATGTTGATGCGGCATTCAATCCTGTTGTGGCAGCAGACAAAGCTTCTCTTGGAGTATTTCTAAGGAATGAGCTTACTGGTCATTCAATTTTCATACAAGCGGCATCCATGAATGTGCATCCGGTTTTGCAGATTACTCCTTGCGGCAGCAATTGCCAAGGCTTTGAATTGGAGCTTGATTTCCTTCTTCTATTGCAAGACACTAGTTGAAGTTGTTGAAGCCAAGAATTTACTTAAACACCCAGGACATTGGAGGTTCAGACCATTCTTGCAGATTTCTTCAACCTCACTTTTAGCCTCGGCTCTTGCAGGATCAAGCACATTCCTAGGCTCAAAATTCTCCTAGCTCATTCTCTAGCCAAAAAGGCTTACTTGCGTGGATCTTCCTGTAGTTGCACCTTCTTATGCAACAAAGCCTCTAGATGTAATTCCAAAATGGCTTTTGAAGCCATCTCCTTTCCTATGTGGAAACTTCTTTCTTTACACTATTTAGGTTGCTAAATAATGAAGTTTAGCCCTCTTTGAGGGCTTCTGTTGCCAAAAAAAGGTTGAATTCTGGAGAAGAAGCGGAGCACGAAGTACGGGAGGTCGCGACACGGCTGGATGGGACGGTGATGGGGACGTCGGGGGTGCCGGTGCATGCGTCAAAGAGGGTTTGCGGTGCAGGTGGGTGGTTTTTTCTTTTTTTGCTCTCATTGCCGCTAGGATTAGATAGCATCAGAGCTCGAGCCAAGGACACAACTACAGCCGCAGCATCTCCGATGAGGGCTCACCATGACCTCAATGGAGGCGAAGACAGCGGCTTCGCAGCCAAAGGGGAGGAAAGGCATTGACTGGTTCAGGTTTGGGATTTTACGGTTTCAGCTCGAGGTAGAAAATGAACCGAAGCCATTGGACTCTGGATGATTCTAATGAAATCTTCTAAAAAAAATCAATCGCCTGACTGTTAGTCGGCCCCATATATTAGCTTCTGAAAGTTTCAAACTGGAGCATAGAAGCAAAGATCGCCTGTCGCGGGAAAAAAAAGGTTTGACAAATGGGCAACCGTGCATTTTGGAGACCAGGGTCGAACTATTATGACTGCACAATTAGGTCAGGGTGGACGACACGGTCCGGTCCCGCGGTCCGGCTCGTGGCCCGCTCGGCTCGGGCCGGCTCGGTCCTGGCCCGCTGAAAAAATCGGCCGGTCCGAGCTCAGGAATCCAGCCCGACAAAACTTCGGTCCGGTCCGGGCTTTAACCGAGCGGACCGAAGAACGTGGCGGGGGCATGGCGAGAGCGTGGCGGGCGTGCCGGGGGTGTGGCGGGGTCGTGGCGAGGGTGTGGCGGGGGTGTGGCGGCCCAGGCACGGCGGGGGCTGAAGAAACTGTCGCCGTTCATGTCCGCCGCCGCGGGGGCCGTCGTCCGCGCGGCCACTGGACTCGCTGGCCCCGGGAAATATGTCCACTGGATGCGCCCCACTCGGATCTATCGTATGCACCAACGAACACGACATGGGAGGTCCTGCATCGCCGCATCGGGCATCGTCTTTTTCATCTCCGTCCACCGGCCGTCGTGCCAAATTCGTCGCCGATGAGCTCGCTCTGGTGATCTTCTTGGCTCCTCTATCTCCCTCTGGAACTTCCAAAGCTGCCTGACATCTCCACGACAAGCCCCGCTGCCTCCAGCGCCCTCCCCGCGTCGCCATGCTCCGGCGCGTGCTCTGTGGTGAACTCCGGCCGGTCCAAACGAGCCGCTCGGTCCGGCTCGGGCTTCGTCCCTGCCGGTCCGGTCCCTGGAAACAGGACCGTGACCCTGCTCGGTCCGGTCCGGTCCGGACCGCCGACGGCCGGTCCAAAGGACGGCTCGGTCAGGGACCGGACCGGCCCGGACCGTGTCCACCCTGACAATTAGGTAGATTTTGATAAATAAAAAAGCGGCCAATAAGAAAGTAATTGTTGTCCAAAGCAAGTGACAGTTCTGATTGATCCTACCCTCCTGTTGGGGATTACACAATTTCGAAAAACAAGGTTCAAAATACAGCAGCAGTCCAAAGTGTACTGAAAAAATGATTATATGGACCACAGTCCATCATGCATGTATGAGAATTGCCTTCATCGTTTGTTGACAAATGGAAACTTGGGACAACTATGTAAAATTGCCAGTCATATGTAATCCATAACAATGTTGATTGCAAACTGGCGATACAGTAAAACTGAGAATACCGTAAACAAGGCGGATTTGTCAGTGGTGACTGGTGAGAAGATCCTACGTTGTCCTCACGTCGATGCTCCTAGGCAGAAATTTCAGACAGACTCCTAGGCAGAAATTTCAGACAGACGAGAAATGTTGAACAACCTTTATAGCTAAGAGATGTTGATGGGCCATTGACTTGCAAAGAAATAGTAGTCACCCAGCATAAGTGCAAACATGGCAAATTCTACACGCCTAGAAAAGCATTCTCCTCCGGGAGGGTGTTATTTATACCCCTCGTTAATTATCTGGTCTCGTACTCCCGACCTCCCAGCAGCAAGTAAACACTAGAACACTACGATGTCGAATTACAGGAGCTCGTAACACGTGGAGTATACAATACTAGCGGTGGACCAATCTACAGTCATGTCTACAGATAACTATAACCCAGAACTCATCAGCGGCCATAAACTTCAGCAAAGAGTCAGCTCTTGTAATTTGCCTTGCCCATCTTCACACCTTCCATTCAGTGTTATGTCTGTTAATAAAGAAAACCAACGTTCAATTAGATTAGCAGCAGAAAACTATAACTTGAATGGGGTTGTGTAGGTGTCTATTGATATTAAGCACCAAACATTATAAACTTGTATGCAGTGATATATGTACAGTATAGTAGTAGTAGTAGTAGTAGTAGTAGTAGTAGTAGTAGTAGTAGTAGTAGTAGTAGTAGTAGTAGTACACTGACATGGCAAGGTTCACTACAATGCCGCTGCAACTAGAGCAGGTAGAGGTATTTTTAGATCAAGAGTGGGAACGGAGAACAATTGCGACTCAGCATATAAAGCGTAATACTTCTTGGTCCGCATGACAGCCTAATCTGGAAAGGCTGAGTGCTTCAAAGGTGCAAATTCAATGTAAATGGTAGCTAGCTCAAACTAGCCACTGAATTGCACACAATGGCCTAATCGGTGGTTATTCCACATATGGGAACCATCTTGAGCTCATAAGCCCCGCATATTCTCATGAACTACATTATGAGGACCACTGGACAGAGCAAAGCAGGGCAATCCACACTCCACGGGGCACGAAAGAATGGTATGCATAGGAAACTAGTTGGCGAAATTACTTTTCGGGGATAGGTAGCAGAATAAGAAAAATTCAATGGAACTAATGGCATCATGTAGCTTGTCTGAATGAAATATATTTTTCATTATGCAATCATCCCCACAACAGTATTCTTCTTCAAGTTTTTTGCACAAGAAGCACCAATAAAATTAGAAATAAACATATGAAACTATCGACAATATTTCTTGAAAAATGCTTTTGCCAAGTGAATCACTTTTTAGGAATAGCTGAAGGGACACCGAAACCCCATGAAAGTGGAGAATATTTCACTACAACGTCAGCATGTGTCCTCCAAAGGCACTTCTACAGAAATGACATGGAGTAACACCACATGCAAGTAGCAAGTAGCTACAGGTTAAGGGAAGTGTCGACTACTCTACATATCACAATCATGCTACCATAGTTTAGCGACTTGAATAGTTGAATATATATTCTGTTTGCTATCTTCACTAAAACAAAGCACTAAGTTTATCCGTAACATATAAAACAAGGCGGATAAATAACAACATAATGCAATTAAGTAGAAGATGCCCGACGACAACCCAGCTCTTTGAAATCTGGGACCTACCACTTATGGTGGATTTCGATGAATAAATTGCTGCCCAATCACAATAACCCCAGGAATGACTGGACATGAACAACACATACTAGGTTTTCACTGGTGATCTATCAGTAGGCATCTGATTGGTCAATTGACAACTTGAACCAAAGAAGATCAGTACTAAATGTAAATATCTAATATCATTTGATGATCAGTTCACAACAAAGGCACACAGTAGAACTGCGGCACTTGGCCACTCAGCATAACTGAAGATTGAGGCTAACCCCAATGTTTGTCATCAATGCAAATATGCAACTACCAGAAGGAATAGGAAAACCCTCATTGGTTTAAGATATTACAATACTCCATGTTAACAAACAGCAATCAAGGTTCCTACAGCCAACAAAAATGATTGCAAATTCACAACATTGGGAACTGTTTTGTTATTAGGAGACCAATAATGTGCACAAGATATACACATTAACTGAAAATAATATGGCTTCTGGATATAGGGAAAGGTATATACCTCAACAGTCTGCAATGTGAGTCATGTTTTTCTTTGACATCTGGTCCTCCCTCCAGTTACTCAGTACTACAGCTGGAATGACCACAAAGCAAGGTATCGCACTGGAGCCAAATATCCCCACATCCACCATCACAGAACCAATCTTTTTCGACATCATGCATTGCACCAGAGAACCGGCTAAAATTAGCAGGATGAAGGGCGTAGACGCGAACGTTCCAAGGACTGCAGTGCGGGGAGGAACGCCCCTAATCAACTCCTGGTTGAAAGCTCCATGGGCTCTCTGAGGGGGGCAGCAAATTCAGCAAAACCACAACGAGGGGCCTGAGTATGGAATGGGTCGAAAATTGAACGATGCAGATGAACTCACATGAAACACTATACCACATCCCATTCCTATCCCCATCAGGACAACTTGATTAGAACAGTAGACATGTGAATTTTGTTTGTGTATTAGTGCAGAGCAGCCACTAAGCTTGCTGCCTATCTACTGCCGCAATTCAATCGAAGGAAATGTTATTTCGACGATACCTTCTGGAACTCTGAACCGGATCCAGATACAGCTGCAACCACGTAGAGCAGGAACTGGCCGCACAGCATCACGGCGCCAAGCGCTTGCAGGACAAGGAAGCTGGCCTTGAGAGCCCCGCCTGTGAGCGCCTGGAGAAACACGGCGGGGGCGGAGCCCTCGTCCCAGGCTCCGCTCCCCACGACCCTGGCAGCCGCGGCCGCGGAGATGACCCACAGAGCCGCGAAGCCCAGGTAGGGGAGCGCTTCGGCCGCGGCCGAGCGCCAGCATCAGGGCGAGGACGACGCGCGCGAGCGCGAGCACCACGACGACGATCTGCGCCGGCACCGGCGGCGGCGAGGGCTTCACGGCGGCCATCGGGATGGGAAGCCCTAGCTAGCTCCTCGAAGCTTCGACGGGGGCGGAATGCCGGAGTGGTTGGGGTTGGCGCAGCGAGGGGAAATGGGGATTAGCGAGGAACAGGGGAGGGGGTTTTGCGGACAGCTGTCCCTCTTGCGGGTTCTGTTCTAACCCATTTTCACTAGTAGTGGATTCGGGTTCCAAACGGGTATGCCGAAATGGTGAGCGCCCGATTCGGTCCTGCCCCAGCTCATAATTACCCTGCTCGCTCACTCTCTCTATAATTGCAATAGGGATTCCGAAATTAAAGTTGAAACTTTTAGGGAAAATGTTAGTATTCGAATTGTTAGCCCATAGACTCTCAAATAATTTAGTCCAAACAACATATTGAATATTGGTTGCAGAATGCATATTGGTTTATAGTGTTGAAAATTAGATGATAAAAAGTTTGTCGCCAGCGAGAAAAGGGTTTTTCAAGTTGACAACACCGGTTTTTTTAGACAGGTCAAATTATTATGAGGCTGCATATCAAAACTGTTGTGCGAAAAAATGACAACTATGGTTGATTTTACTGTTAGTTGGGAACTTCTAATTGGAGGGCGCCCTACAACATATTTGGTCTAATCTACCTACCCTCTTCGTGGGATAACACAGTTTTAAGAAATAAATTCACATTAGTGTTACAGTTTGACATAATTTATACAAAAAAAAGTGTTAGGAATGCATATTGGACAATTGCATTCACGTGTTACCATCGTATGGAAAAAAAGAAAAAGCCTGGAAAAACCACATAACAATGCCTATAGGCCATGTTTGAGCACCACCCACAATAAGCCATGTTCAAGTACTTCTAGGCTCTAATTTGGGTACGTTCTTTCAATGCAAGCAATCCAAAGAATAATACAGAGAACTGCTTGACACCATGAATCGAAGGCAACATAAAAAAAAACTTACACAGGTAGACCCTTCAACTTAAACATATCTGTAGCAATAGATTCATGATCACCATCGCTTAAGATATGAGCTCCGCCTACCAAATATCAAATGACAAAAAAATGAACATACTCATACCCCGCAAATCCGTAGATCGTTAACATCTGTGATCGCTACAAACATAATATTCTACAGTAACTGCCACATGGTGCTCTTGCGAAGAAATGGTAGTCATCGAACATAACAATACCAACATGGCAAATTCTATATGCCTACAAAAGCATTGTCCTCTTGGAGGGTGGTATACCCCTCACCGTCTGGCCATGTATTCCAGGCTTCCCAGCAGCAGCAGGTAAGCACTTCAACGCCACAATGACGAATTACGTGAGCTCCTAACACATGGAGTACTCAATACTAGCAGTGGATCAATCTATAGTCGTGAATACATGTAACTAACTAAATAAAATCCAGTACTTATCCGTGGCCATAAACTTCAGCAAAAAGTCAGCTCTTGTATTTGTCTTGTCCATCTTAATACCATCCGTTCAGGGTTACGTCTGTCAATAAAAAAACCAAAAATCAATTAGATTAGCAGCATATACAAGTACTTGAATGAGGATATGGAGATGTCTCAATATTAAGCAACCAATGTTATGAACATGTATGTATTGATATATGTAGAGTAGTATTATGCTGCCAATATGTCAAGGGTCACAGCCACTACCATGCCACTGCAACTACTAGACCAGCGAGAGGGATTTTGAAGATGAAGAGTAGAGTGGGAAGGGCTGTGTGGAACCTCAGACCTGATGGAGAATACAACGATTGAAACTCAACATATATAGAGCGTAATTCTTCTTGCTCCGTATAACAGCCTAATTGGGAAAAGCTGGCCTCAAAGGTGCAAATTCAATGTACAAGGTAGCTAGCTCAAAATGGACTCTGAATTTCAGCACAATCGATGGTAAAAGATGGCCTAATCAGTAATTATCCCATATATGGAGACCATCTTGAGATCACTAACCCCATATATTCACATGCATTAGACTATGAGACTGGTGGGCAGAACAAGCATGACAATCCACTCTCCACAGGGCACAAAAGAATGGTATAAACAATCATTATGGAATCGACTCCCCGACAGTGGTATTCTTCAGTTTTATTGCTCAAGAAACACCAATATAATGGACGCAGTTGTTCCAGTCTCGAGCACACGTGAGCTCATTATCTGGGCTGCTCGTTCGATCTTTGGGATTCGGTGCATTAAATTCCTGTGCCCTGTTGGAGTTAGCCCATAATTAAGTAAAACCCGAAATACAGGAGAGACATATGGGCTACATGGGCCAGGACATGTGATGGGAAGAAGTCACTGTGAGGCACGGGATACTCGAGCCGTGGCTCGGGACGTCAATTCCGTTGTGATCCGTGGATCAGAAAACATGCTTTACGTCATCTGGCTCTGCTTAGTAGTAAATGCTGTATGGAAGTCTGGTTGCACTTGTCTTCCACCTCGAGCTAATAGGTTTTCTCCATTCTCCTCTGCGATCTGCTGTGCGGCGGAGTTGTTGCTCGAGAAATACTCAAACGGCGCAAGGAAATGTAGTTCTTGTTACAGCCGATTAAGAGGTGCTGATTTAGGCATGTGAAATCCATTGATTTACGGAGCAGTTTCTATGCAATCTTTCGCATCATACAAGATTTGGTGGAGCAGGACCACGGGGTGGAGGTTAACGACAAAGACGTCGCCAAGGAGCCACTACACTACCCTGTGGTGCAGGCGTGCAGCCAACCGGAGATCTCCTGACGCCCATGGATGCAGTGAATGCGGATGACCAGATCTGTACAGCAGAGGTGCCTGCCCAAGGAGCGGAGCAGCCACAAGGATTTGAGCATTGTATTGATCAGATTGACCCAAAAACTCAGGTATGAGCTGTATTAGCATGTTGCGGACTGCGCTGAAGGGGGATTTCCGTATGGCACCTGTAGTTACCATGGTTGTGCTGTGAAATTTTCAGTATGGTTAGTGCTACAGTGGTAGAATTGCAGTGTTCGGATGCTGGATTTCAGATTCATAGATACATTACAACCATTGGCAGCTGGTGTAGCTATATTTCAGATTCAGAGATATATTAACGGGGGAGTGTTACGCCCTGAATGTTAAGTTACATGTCCTGCAAATGGCATTGTTTTTGGTAGCTATTGTAGTATGAAATAATGGTATAACCTATGCCACAAGACAAACACGGTGTTGAATGTCAATTGGAAAAAAATTGCAGCAAAAAAAGGAAAGAATAGGAGACAAAATTTAGTTGTGGCAGGAATGATTTGTGTGCTCCGGTACCATGGTAGAGAGATAGTTTGTAATCAGTTAAACGATGTGATCACTAGATTCTAGGTAGTATGCTAGTTTGAGAATTTTCTCATGAGCGCTCTTCCATGCAGGGTGAGGATCGGGGCTGCTGAACCAGGGAGGACACTGTGTCCTGGCCGCATCAGTGCATTAGAGAAAGCAATCTATGGTTTTGCAGAGAGCCCAGGCGAGAATGTGATAGTGCCCACATTAGGGATAAGTTTTGATTCCCTGGACCGTAGCTCATGACGTCCGTTGCTTTCCTGATCCATGGATCAGCAAACACACTTTCCGTTCAATGGGGGGCAGAGATGGAGTAAATGGGAGAATGGTTGGTAGGTGCTCAAAAAACAAAGTGATAATGGTTGGTAGTTGGGATCGTATCCTGCCTTCGGCGGCTGCATTTTTCGAGTACCAATTGCGGGCGCGTTGTGGATTAGGTTCAGGCTGCAGGCGAAGAGGAACGCTAACACCGAAGGTGAACATGGAGTTCCTGATGCAACCGATTCAAAGGTTACTCACTTAATCTTTTTGGGCATGCTGTATATTTGGCTGTGCTTATCGGTCCTAGTACCAATCCACCCCTAACTCATATGGTTGTGCAGAGTGACGGTGCTGGAGGAGGTGAACAACAAGGAAACTCTGATGGAGCCACTGCATTATCTAGGTGTCGCTGCGGTGGGCGTCCATCAACCGCTGCGGATGCCGGCATTAAGCATCAAGAGTCAGATATGTGCGCCGGGCACCGTGATGAATGCTGGAAGGCAAGAATCCCCACAAGCGTCCGAGCAATCGATAGACGAGATAAACCTGCAGCTCCTGGGTGGACGGAAAGGTATGCCGATTGACAGGATCGAATTGCAGAAAATGGAGACGTTGTTAACCTGAATCAGCTAGATGTTCCTATCTTATTTGCAGGGACTGGTGGTAATAACGATGAGGCCAATGGTGATACATATTCAGCTAATGAGTCCGACAATAGATTAGCAAGGCTGTTGCCATCAGCTAAGAGGAAAGAGATGGGGATGGCAACAACAAGCAGGGATAGGGCGCCGTATGAAGGTTTAAGTAAACGTATCAGGTTCTGCAAAATATGTCAATGGCAAGTCCACAGGAGGACAACCTGCCTGGACCAAGGTGATGTGCCGGAACAGCCTTGCAAGACGGCTCGCTGCAGTTACTGCGACATGGAGGGTCGTCGAAGGAACAATTGCACAAGAGCTGCGGAACTTAGACTGCATGATAGCTCTTAAACACTGTAGATGAGATTGAACAGGTCCGAATGAGTTTGCCTAACAAACTGTTGTGTATCTGTATGTGCTGATGAAAATGTTGTCTCTGTGATCATGTCTTCAGAACTATGATGTACTTGTTGTTATTTAGTGAAACCATGTTTAAGGCCATGTGTCCGCTGTGAGGGGATATACGTTTTCTGAATGATAGTATCAATAACTCTGCTCCAGTTCATCGAACTATATTTGTAGAAAAATGATTTTGCTGATTCTTTGAGCAACTCGTTGTTGTTATATACTCCCTCCATTCCACAATGTAGTGCGCCCGCGCTTCCCGAGATCTAAGTTTGACCATAAATTTAACCAACGAGACCGACTGCGGCGGGAGCAAAAATTATACCACTGAATACAAATTCGTTGATCTATCTGTCCATACTATGAGCTTGTTCCTTTATCTGGAATTCCGTAAATGTGAAATTTGGCACTGCAATTGCTTGCTGTATGGTGTAAAATATTTCATGCTGTTGGCACTGAAAGCAAGCTTGTTGACAAATGTAGCCATTTGCCAGGTTCTATGCTAACAGGTCCAATACAGAGCAAGTTTGGAATTTGGACAACAAAGGCGGGAGCCTTCAGCGAGGTGTGTGCGCAAGAAGGTGGTTCAGAGGCCGCACTGAAGGCATAGTTTGTATAGCAGTCATCTACACAACAGTGTAGTGGGGGCAAGATCAAAGTTCAGAGGAAGGAGAGGTTCAGTGCATGTGCATGGCTCCTTCGGAGTTCTCTGATGCCTCTTCTTCGATTACGGAGTCCGAGTGATACTCAGTTGTTGACGATGGATTAACATATGTAAGTTAATAGGTAAACAAGTTGACAGTATTAGCTTTATGCGCATGTACTGGTTTTCTATTGCATAACTGAAGATGTCATGACGGTGCACCATGGGGTTGCGTCCGACTCTTCGGTGAATCAAGCTATAGGATCCGATTCGTTGGAGTGGAAGGGGGCTGTGGGTTTGATCAATGACGGAGGTGAACACCTTATAGAAAGAGATAAGACGGGAATGGGAAAAGTAAGCAGGTCTAGCTGTGCAGCTGTCATAAATAGGACCCCGTGGACGGACGTCGTTGGGAACAGAATAATTATGCAGACGGCTCATATCGTCAAAACATGTCAGAGCCGGGAATCTAGTCGACAAACAGCATCACTCCTGGTGATTGTCAGATGTGGGCACAACACCACATGCAAGTATGAATGCACTTCGACATGTGTGAATGCACTTCGATAAAAATGTCATGGCACAACACCACATGCAAGTATATATTAGCTGCGAATTAAATGAAGATCTGTTCTATAATAATACCATCATAGTTTACTGGAATAATCAAATCAAATTTCTATTTGCTATCTTGACTAAAATAAAACAATAAATTTTATGAAACAGATAAACAGGCAGATAAAATAAGACAACAAATTTATATGTAACAGATAAACAGGCAGATAAATAACTAGTGCAATTAAATAAGAGATACCCCAGAACCCAGCCCTTCGAAATTTGAGGCCTACCACTTACGGTGGGTTTTGAATGATAAATTCAAAGCTTCCCGGTCATAATAATCATGGCAACGACTGAACATGGACAATGCATACTAGGTTTCCGCTGATGATATATCCGTATGGATCTGAGTGGTCAAATGGCAACTTGTTTTACCAAAGAAATCAATGTTAAATGCAAATACTTTTAGGAAAGCTAACATCGATCATTCGGTCAACAAGCCGAGTAACCAAACTTTCTTGTAGGTCTAACTGGGATGAACGACAAAATGGCTTGGTATAAAGTTATCAACACCAAGAGTGTTATTCGGTTACATGTATAAATGATCGCGACACAAATAAAAAACAAGTTATCAGGATTCATGAAACTAGAAACAGCATGGTCATAGAAAACATATAATGTGGCACCAATAGGTGGACAGAGAAGATGGCAGGTATATACCTCAACAACATAACCACATAACCCTCTACTTCATCCTCCATTGCCTCAGTATCATAGTTGTTAAGGTGACCAAACATGTTGCACCAGCACCCATTAACCCCAAATCCCTCACTGTTGAACCAATCCGTTCCCTCTGGGATCCTTCCACACCCAGCAGACCCACCACCTTATCATAATCAATTGCGAGCAGAATGAAGGCCCCCGGAACAAGGATCCCCATCAAGTCCTTGAGCATCGTCAAAAAAGAAAAATCAGTACGAGATCATATTATATGCTCTGAAGCTAGACAGGCGCAGAGGCGTTTACATATAAGGGCAGCCGCTTTTGATTTTGTATTTTTTTTTTTTGCCGGTAGCCGCTTTTGAATTCAGGAAAACAATGGATCTCACTTCCTAATTTCGAATTGGCAACTTTATTTAAACCGCGGACATGTAAAATCGGTCGGTTATTTAATTATTTTCGAAGCAAATCGGGTCATACGTATTCAAAGGAGCAAGGGGAGTTCTTCCGGGATACCTTGTAGGCGTCGGTGGTGGTGTACGGGGAGCGCGAGGAGCGCGCGCCGGCGAGGAACCAGGCAACGGGGCCGAGCAACATAAGGAAGTAAATGGAGACCCAGGACGCCGCCCAGAGCGCGGGGGGAACCTCGACCTGACCCAGGGCAAGGCGCGCGGTGAGACCAAGGCGAGGGACCCCGCGCAGAGTACCCACAACAGCCCGCAATTGAGGAAGATGAGCGCGTCGACGCTGGCGAGGAACAAACGCCTGCGCGCCGACGCCGGCATCTCCGGCTCGCCGACGGTCATGGGGGGCGGAACCCTAGGCGCAGGCGGCGGTGGGTGGGTGGTGTGGAGTGGGTTTAGCGGGAGGGTGGACGAAGACGGCGACGGGGGACGCTTTGTGGGTTTCGGCCTTCGGGAAGTGAAGTGGTCGATCGGGTCCCAAACGGGTCGGTAGGGCAACCCTCAAACCGCCCGATACGTTTTAACTGTGAAACCATCCAACGTAGAGATAAAATTTGGTAGGTTGTGAGAGTCGATGGCGGCCTCCGGCACCCCAAACCCGCTAAATCTGCCCTCCCGGCTCTATTTTGTTGCACTTCACTATTTCTTTCTTTGCTTTGCGTCTGCATCCTTCACCTTCGCTGTCGCTGTTGTAACTCTCTGGCCGTCATACAGGCATTGTCGGACGTTCGCAACCAGCACCGACACACCCGCTCGCCTTTTACGACATCGCTGTCCACCCTAGAGTCGTTTGTACCCAGGTACACTTCATCAACCTGTCGAACACCTCCATGGCGGCCACCACGTCCATCAGTTGTTCCGTCAAATGTCATTGAGCTTATTTTCGGACTTCATGTTGTTCCTTCAGAGTAAGAAGGATGGCAGGGTACTCGACCATGGGGGATGAGTTATTGTGCGATGCGTGATTGGCCGTATCCGCGGATTTCATAGGCAGGAGCAGAGGGGGGCCTTCTGGTAGCAAGTGCATGAATCGTTTCATGCATGAAAACACATTGCGCCCTACAACATGCACGTTACCCATGATCTCAATGTGAGGTCGTTATCGTATCGATGGTACGCCAATACGCCATCCATACCATCATCACCAAGTTTTGTCACATAGTTACTCAGTTGGAGGCAAGGTCGCCATTGCAGAGGAGGAGATCGTAAGTTTTTGCTTCTTCTTTCTCAACTTGTTGATTGAATTATTTGTCCACTCAATGTTGCTCTACACATTGTGTAGCCCGTACGCGCTGACGTGATGTACCACAGGACAGAGGGACGACCATTTACGTACACACTGTTGGACGAGATGATCTGTTGAAAAACTTATTGGCGAATTTGAGACATTGCTGTACTAGACTTATTTGCATGTTATGCATGGATAGTTTGTGCTTTTTTCTTTCTAAACTTTGATGAATATCAGCCTATTTGCATGAATTTGGTCCGCTAAGTCAAAATCCGGCTTGAAATATATGCGGGCAACGTTGGATGGCCGGCTTCAGCGTCCATGTCCGTGAACGGATTGGAGCAAATTTGCGGATCAGCGTTAGAGATGCCCTTACAGTGTGAGTGTAATTGCGGCCAGGTCAGCTGGATTTGCTAGACGCACCCCGTGGAGATCCTCAATCTTTATCCTCTTATTAGGAGAAGCTCTCTCCTCCACATATTTCTCTCTACCTCCTTTCATCTCGTCACTCAAGGCTAGAGGATAGAATCACATCACGACCGCCGCCACCGCGGCTATAGAATCGGGAGGGGCCATCACGCCGATGTTGTAATCAGAGGGGCGAAACAACCATCGCAACAACGAGAATGTTGCAGGGCCGAGGGCAGGCGGCTCTGACCACAGCGAGGGGCTGAGGGAGTTTGTGGGAAATGGGGATTAGCGACTGTCCCTCTTCCGGTTCAGTTCTAACCCATTTCATCTAGTGGATTCGGGTTTCAAACGGGCATGCCGAAATGGTGAATGGCCGATTTTATCCTGCTCCATGATACGTCTCCAATGTATCTATAATTTTTTATTGTTCCATGTTGTTTTATTATCAATCTTGGATGTTTTGTAATCATTTTATAGTCATTTTATATCATTTTTTGGTACTAACCTATTGACATAGTGCCAAGTGCCAGTAGCTGTTTTTTTCCATGTTTTACATCGCAGGAAATCAATATCAAACGGAGTCCAAATGCCACGAAACTCCACGATGATTTTTTACGGGCCAGAAGAAAGGCAATGGGCCCTGGTTGCACCTGGGAGGTGCCCCGAGGGGGGCACAAGCACCAGGGCGCGCCAGGAGGCCCAGGCGCGCCCGGTGGGTTGTGCCCACCTCGGGTGCCCCCCGGACCGCATCTTTGCTCTATAAATACCACAATATTCCAGAAACCCTAAAAGCATCGATGAAATATTCATCCAGCCGCCGCAGAGTCTAGAACCACCAGATCCAATCTAGACACCATCACGGAGGGGTTCACCACTTCCATTGGTGCCTCTCCAATGATGCGTTAGTAGTTCTTTGTAGACCTTCGGGTCCGTAGTTAGTAGCTAGATGGCTTTCTCTCTCTCTCTCTCTCTCTCTCGCTGAATTCTCAATACAATGGTCTCTTGGAGATCTATATGATGTAACTCTTTTTGCGGTGTGTTTGTTGGAATCCGATGAACTTCGAGTTTATGATCAGTCATATCATTTTATATCCTATTTGAGTTTCTTTGATCTCTTATATGCATGATCTCTTATAGCCTCGTATTTCTTCTCCGATATTTGGGTTTTGTTTGGCCAACTTGATCTATTTGTCTTGCAATGGGAAGAGGTGCCCGGTAGTGGGTTCGATCTTACGGTGCTTGATCCCAGTGACAGAAAGGGAACCGACACATCGTTGCTACTAAGGATAAAAAGACGAGATCTATATCTACCGCCATATAGATAAACGGATCTTGTCTACATCATGTCATCGTTCTTATTGCATTACTCCGTTTTTCCATGAACTTAATACACTAGATGCATGCTGGATAGCGGTCGATGTGTGGAGTAATAGTAGTAGATGCAGGCAGGAGTCGGTCTACTAATCTTGGACGTGATGCCTATGTAATGATCATTGCGTGGATATCGTCATAATTATTTGAAGTTCTATCAATTGCCCAACAGTAATTTGTTTACCTACCGTTTGCTATTTTTCTCGAGAGAAGCCACTAGTGAAACCTACGCCCCCGGGTCTTCTTTCTCATATATTTGCCTTGCGATCTACTTTTTCCTTGCGTTTATTTTCAGATCTATTACACCAAAAAATACAAAAATACCTTGCTGCATTTTATCTTTATTTATTTTATTTGGCGTTCGATCTATCAATCTACTACAATTTACCTCACGTTCGTTTGCCTACCTTGAGGCGCCGTACCCCGGAAGGGATTGACAACCCCTTTAACTCGTCGGGTTGCGAGGTGTTGTTGTTTGTGTGCAGGTGCTGCTTACGTTGTGTTGCTTGGTTCTCCTACTGGTTCGATACCTTGGTTTCATAACTGAGGGAAATACCTATCGTCGTTGTGCTACATCATCCCTCCCTCTCCGGGGAAATACCGACATAGTTCCAGCTGCCATCAAGGAGAATTTCTGGCGCCGTTGCCGGGGAGGATCTTCAACATAACCAGGTTCCTAATCACAAATCTCATCTCCTTGCAATTTACATTATTTGCCATTTGCCTCTCATTTTCCTCTCCCCCACTTCACAAAATTTGCCGTTTTATTCGCCTCTCTTTTTCTGTTCGCCGTTCTCTTGCTTTCTAGTCTCGATGCCTAGCTAGCGTCCCTACCCCTCCTTTGTCACCAGATTTTGAAGTCTTGTACTTCAAACAAAGACAAGGATAAAATTTGAAAGATGCCTGGTATAGGCTTATGGAATCGTATCGTATTTCCAACTTAAAGGGGGACGCCAAGGTTTTGCTTCGTAATTTTTACATAGGATTGGCTTTGCATCATAGACAACTTCTTGATTTCGCCGCTAAAGGAAATTTTATTGAACTTGATGCCAATGCTGCCTATGAACTCTTAGAGGGAATCTTGGGAATTCCACCTCAAAAGAAGGGGTTTCATTTTACCCCTGAGGGAGCGCAAATGTTGGACAAACTTGGTGATTTGCATAAGCATATGGTTGAAATACAGAAATATAATGAACCCCTCAAACACATCAATGGTAGTATCAACCGCATGAATACCTTGATTACTCTTTGCAACAACCGGTTGGATATTTTGGATCTTAAGATGGTTTCTTTTCCGGAGAATTTAGGGAAGCGTAAAGAGCCTCCCGGGTTTGAGAAAACCCTTACAAAAGTTGCCAAACCTTCGGAAGACAAAACTTAGATCCTTGCCTTACGCCTAGCTAAGGGTGTAAAACTATAGCGCTTGTTGGGAGGCAACCCAATGAATAAAAATTATTTTTGCTTTTTGCTTTCTGTTCTTGTGTGTTAACACAATTATGCTACTGTTGTGATTGTGTTTTTTGTGTTTTAATTAGTGTTTGTGCCAAGTAAAGCCTTTAGGATCTTCTTGTGTGATAGTTGTTTAATCTTGCTGAAAAAGACAGAAACTTTGCACTCACGAAAATAATTTTCATAAATCACAGAAAAGAGATTTTGCCCCGATTCTTTTTGAAGAAGATTAATATACAAATTACCCTGGTCGTCCTAATTTTGTAGAATTTTTGGAGTTCCAGAAGTATTCGGAAGTTCCAGATTACTACAGACTGTTCTGTTTTGATAGATTCTGTTTTCTTTCTGTTGTGTGCTTATTTTGATGGCTCTATGGTTTTCTTTGATGAGTTTTTGCCATAGAAAAGTTGGAATACAGTAGATATAATACAAAAACAAAATATGAGTTGGTTTGATACAACACTTATAGTAGTGGTTTGCTTTCTTTCACTAACGGATCTCACGAAGGTTTTGTTGAGTTTTGTGTGATTGAAGTTTTCAAGTTTTGGGTTATCTTATGATGGATGAAGGAAGGATGTAAGAGCCTAAGCTTGGGGATGCCCCGGCATCCCAAGCTATTATCCAAGAATGAGCAACCAACTAAGCTGGGGGATGCCCCCGAGTGGCATCCCCGCTTTCTTCCAACAACTATCGGTATTTTACTCGAGGCTATATTTTTTTTCGTCACATGATATGTGTTTTGCTTGGAGCGTCTTGTATGATATGTGTCTTTGCTTGTTTTATTTTGTGTTTTAAGTCATCAATCCTTGCTAGACACACCTATTTGAGAGAGCTAAAATTATATCATGACTTGTTATAATTGCTCTCTATGCTTCACTTAAATCTTTTATGAGCTAGGAGTTGCTCTAGTGCTTCACTTATATCTTTTTGAGCACGGTGTGCTTTGTTATTTTTGAAGAAATGCTCTCTTGATTCTCTTAGATTGTTTGAGAGTTAGTAAAATTTTGAATAAATTCTCTCTTGCTTCACTTAAATTATTTTGAGAGAAAGAAAATTTGTTATGCTCATGATCTTCACTTATATTTGTTTGAGCTTATGAAAAGCAACACATGAAAATTAGTCCCAAAGTGATAGATATCCAAGAAGGATAAAGAAAAACAAAATGTCATGAAGATCATTGGACAAAATAAACTTGATTTTTAGTAATAGTTTTGAGATATGATGATGTGATATGTGAGTTATGTTGATGAGTAATTGTGCTCTAGTAAGAATATTGGTGTTAAGGTTTGTGATTCCCTATGCATGCACAAAAGTCAATAATCATGCAATAAAAATTATATCCTACTTGTGGTTCATTATTCGGTGTTAATTATGCTTAATGCTTGCTTATGAGATTAATCGTTTCTTGGTTGGTCGCTTCTCAATCTTTTTGCTAGCCTTCATTTTGCACTAAGTATGACCTCTACTTGTGCATCCAAAATCCTTTAAACCAGTTTTGCCACATGGTTCCACTATATCTACCTATACGTGGTATTCTTTTGCCGTTCTAAGCAAATTTGCATGTGCCATCTCTAATTTTCAAAATAAACTTCTCTTTTGTGTGTTTGTTTCGCTCGCGGAACGGTAACGGGTGGCTAATATTTTCCATGCTAGATGTGTTATTCTCAAGATGAGTGTTTATTCACTTGTCATTGCACGAGAGTAAGGCAAAGGTTTTAGGGATGCCCAGTCCCGAAATGCAAAAAAATATATTTACTTTATGTTGTCAAATAATAAATTCCTTGGAAAGTGTTGGTATGGAGGGCACCCGTGGATACGGTTAGCCATGGAAAGTGAAAGTAATGGTGGAAAAAGGAATAAACTTTATTTTCTGTTTGGGAACCGCTTGTGGCATATCTAGCATGGAAAGTGTTGGGAACTCTAAGTCGTTTTCGTTGGTGGGATGGATACACCTCCCAAAATGTTTTTATCTCTAATTTTTCGCTTTGAGCTCTGGCACCTCTATAAATCCCTACTTCCCTCTGCGAAGGGCCTTTCTTTTACTTTATGCAATTTTTATTTTTGAAATTTGAGTCTCCATGTTCTCTTACAAAAGCACCAACTAGGAGGCAATATGATCATGCTCAAGTATTGGGTGTAGTTAATATTCGAGTGTGTTTCATGAATGGATCAATGTTTGAGCATGATGGGCTAGGGATAACTTGTTTTAGCATTGATATTTTGAAAGACATGGTTGCTTGTTGATATGCTTGAGTATCTAAATTATTGTGTCAAAACTAGACTATTACTTTGAATCACATAAAAGTCCAAATGTCCATGCTATAAAGAAAAGAATATGATATGACTTGATGAACAACACTCCACATCAAAAATTCTGTTTTTATCACTTACCTACTCGAGGGCGAGTAGGAGTTAAGCTTGGGGATGCTGATACGTCTTCAACGTATCTATAATTTTTGATTGTTCCATGCTGTCTTATTATCAATCTTGGATGTTTTATAATCATTTTATATCATTTTTTGGTACTAACCTATTCACATAGTGCCAAGTGCCAGTTGCTGTTTTTTCCATGTTTTTTACATCGCAGGAAATCAATATCAAACGGAGTCCAAATGCCACGAAACTCCATGATGATTTTTTATGGGCTAGAAGAAAGGCAATGGGCCCTCGTTGCACCTGGGGGGTGCCCCGAGGGGGGCACAACCCACCAGAGCGCGCCAGGAGGCCCAGGCGCGCCCTGGTGGGTTGTTCCCACCTCGGGTGCCCCCCGGACTGCATCTTTGCTCTATAAATACCACAATATTCCAGAAACCCTAAAAGCGTCGACGAAATATTCATCCAGCCGCCGCAGAGTCTAGAACCACCAGATCCAATCTAGACACCATCAAGGAGGGGTTCACCACTTCCATTGGTGCCTCTTCGATGATGCGTGAGTAGTTCTTTGTAGACCTTCGGGTCCATTGTTAGTAGCTAGATGGCTTTCTTTCTCTCTCTCGCTGAATTCTCAATACAATGGTCTCTTGGAGATCCATATGATGTAACTCTTTTTGCGGTGTGTTTGTTGGGATCCGATGAACTTCGAGTTTATGATCAGTCATATCTTTTTATATCCATGAAAGTTATTTGAGTTTCTTTGATCTCTTATATGCATGATCTCTTATAGCCTCGTATTTCTTCTCCGATATTTGGGTTTTGTTTGGCCAACTTGATCTATTTATCTTGCAATGGGAAGAGGTGCCCGGTAGTGGGTTTGATCTTACGGTGCTTGATCCCAGTGACAGAAAGGGAACCGACACGTATGTATCATTGCTACTAAGGATGAAAAGACGAGATCTATATCTACCGCCATATAGATAAATGATACATCTCCGTCGTATCTATAATTTTTGATTGTTCCATGCCAATATTATACAACTTTCATATACTTTTTGGCACCTTTTTATACTATTTTTGGCACTAACATATTGATCGAGTGCCCAGTGCCAGTTCCTGTTTGTTGCATGTTTTTGTTTCGCAGAATATCCTTATCAAACGGAGTCCAAACGGGATAAAAACGGACGGAGATTATTTTTGGAATATTCGGAGAATATGGGAAGGAAAATCCACGCGAGACGGTGCCCGAGGGAGGCACGAGGCAGGGGGCGCGCCCCTGACCCTCGTGGCCCCCCCATAAGGCGGTTGATGCCCTTCTTCGGCCGCAAGAAAGCTAATTTTTAGTAAAAAATCACGGCGAAGGTTTCAGTCCAATCGGAGTTACGGATCTCCATATATACGAAACGGTGAAAGGGCAGCGGAGGACAATGCAGAAACAGAGAGAGACAGAGAGACAGATCCAATCTCAGAGGGGCTCTCGCCCCTCCCATGCCATGGAGGCCAAGGACCAGAGGGGAAACCCTTCTCCCACCTAGGGAGAAGGTCAAGGAAGAAGAAGAAGGAGGGGCCCTCTCCCCCTCTCCTCCGGTGGCGCCGGAGCGCTGCCATGGCCATCATCATCATCACCGCAATCTTCACCAACATCTTCACCAACTCTTCCCCCCTCTATGCAGCGGTGTAACCTCTCTCTTACCCGCTGTAATCTCTACTTAAACATGGTGCTCAACACTATATATTATTTCCAAATGATGTATGGCTATCCTATGATGTTTGAGTAGATCCATTTTGTCCTATGGGTTTATTGATGATCGTGATTGGTTTGAGTTGCATATTTTATTATTGGTGCTGTCCTATGGTGCTCTCCGTGTCGCGCAAGCATGAGGGATCCCCGCTGTAGGGTTTGCAATATGATTATGATTTGCTTATGGTGGGTGGCGTGAGTGACAGAAGCACAGACCCGAGTAAGTAGGTTGTTTGCGTATGGGATAAAGGGGACTTGATACTTTAATGTTATGGTTGGGGTTTACCTTAATGATCTTTAGTAGTTGCGGACGCTTGCTAGAGTTCCAATCATAAGTGTATATGATCCAAGTAGAGAAAGTATGTTAGCTTATGCCTCTCCCTCAAATAAAATTGCAATAGTGATTACCGGTCTAGTTATCGATTGCCTAGGGACAAATAACTTTCTCGTGACAAAAAGCTCTCTACTAAAACTAATTTAGTTATGTCTTTATCTAAACAGCCCCTACTTTTTATTTACGCGCTCTTTATTATCTTGCAAACCTATCCAACAACACCTACAAAGTACTTCTAGTTTTATACTTGTTCTAGGTAAAGCAAACATCAAGCGTGCGTAGAGTTGTATCGGTGGTCGATAAAAAATGAGGGAATATTTGTTCTACCTTTAGCTCCTCGTTGGGTTCGACACTCTTACTTATCGAAAGAGGCTACAATTGATCCCCTATACTTGTGGGTTATCAAGACCTTTTTCTGGCGCCGTTGCCGGGGAGCAATAGCGTGGGGTGGATTTTCTCGTGTGTGCTTGTTTGCTTTATCACTAAGTAGTTTTTATTTGCTGTTCTTAGTTGTTCTTTATCATCAGTTATGGATATGGAACACGAAATACCAAAAAAGTTAGGTGTACTTGCTGCTCATGGAGATGGGGAACCTCCTAAAACCCTCGATGCTGGTTATGTGAAAGATATTATGTACTACTTTAATAATCCTGAGAAAACCCCATTCAATTATGTAATGGGAGTAACGTTGGATCAACGTGAATACTTTAGGGATTATCGCTTGACACAAAAAGGGAAACTATTATGGGATCAAATTCATATATTGAAGTGGTATGCTAGGCAACTATGCTTGAGATATGATTATAATTGTTGCTCTAGGATGAAGTCTCCACACCTTCCCTTTTCATGCGAATTTAATGATAATAAAACCTTAGCTTCTTATGCTAGAGGTATATATGATTACTATGATGTGGAACAAATAGAAGAATTTGTTGCTTTTATGGGTGCTTATGAAATTGAATCTATGTTTAAAGAGTTTGAAGATTTTGATGATTCGATTTATAGACCTGAAAATTTAGCTATCCTTAAATATTTTTATGAGAATTATGAATACAATTACGATATTAATGCACTTATTGAAGAAGTCTCCGCTGTCCAAGAAGAGACTAATATTTTGCAGGAATCTATGGAAGAAGAAGTTGATGAAACTGTGAGCTCATTGGATGAAAAAGATGAGGAGGAGAGCGAAGAACAAAAGGAGGAAGAGCGGATTGATCACCCGTGCCCACCTTCTAATGAGAGTAACTCTTCAACTCATATGTTTAATTCCCCTTCGTGCTTACCGAAGGATGATTGCTATGATGACTGTTATGATCCCTTTGATTCTTTTGAAATATCCCTTTTTGATGATGCTTGCTATGCTTGTGGCCAAGATGCCAATATGAATTATGCTTATGGAGATGAACTTGCTATAGTTCCTTATGTTAAACATGAATTGTTGCTATTGTACCCATGCATGATAGTCCTATTATCTTTTTGAATTCTCCCAACTACAATATATCGGAGAAGTTTGTGCTTATTAAAGATTATATTGATGGGTTGTGTTTTACTACCACACATGATGATTTTGATAGATATAATATGCATGTGCTTGCTGCTCCTACTTGCAATTATTATGAGAGAGGAACTATATCTCCACCTCTCTATGTTTCCAATATGATAAAATTGCAAGAAACTGCTTATACTATATATTGGCCTTTACTTGGTGTGCATGAATTGTTCTTTTATGACATGCCGATGCATAGGAAGAGAGTTAGACTTTGTCATTGCTTGATATATGTTACTTTGTGCTCACTACTAAATTACAAATCATTGTTAATTAAAATTGGCTTTGATATACCTTGGGATCCGGGTGGATCCATTACTTGAGCACTATATGCCTAGCTTAATGGCTTTAAAGAAAGCGCTGCCAGGGAGACAACCCGGAAGTTTTAGAGAGTCATTTATTTCTGTTGAGTGCTTTTATATAGTTTAAACAAAAAAAAGATAAAGAGGGGAACCCAAAACTTTTCAAAAAGAAAAGTGAAAGTGAGAGAGACGAGCATTGTGAAAGTGGGGGACGTCCTTGAACTTTGTTCATGCCCATGGGAACTTTGTGAATCTTAATTACAGAAACTTTTCAATAAATATAATTATCCCCTTGTACAATTCCATTGTATTATAAAAATGATGTGCCAAGGTTTGCCTTTAGGATGTTTACAATGCTCGTTGGTTTGTGCGGTGCAGGACAGAAACTTTGGCTGTAGTGCGCGATTTTTAATTTTTTTTCTGGAACGTCAATTGGTTCTGATTCTTTTTGCACTGTCTTTCTATGCAAATTATTTATTTTTCCCAATTTTGGCAGAATTTTTCAAGTATCAGAAGTATGGTGAATGTTCAGATTGTTACAGACTGTTCTGTTTTAGACAGATTCTGTTTTGATGCATAGTTTGCTTGTTTTGATGAAACTATCAATTTATATCAGTGGATTAAGCCATGTAAAAGTTATATTACAGTAGACATAATGCAAAAACAAAATATGAATTGGTTTGCAACAGTACTTAGAGTAGTGATTTTCTTTATTATACTAACGGATCTTACCGAGTTTTCTGTTGAAGTTTTGTGTGGATGAAGTGTTCGATGATCGAGGAGGTCCCGATGTGAGAAGAAGGAAGAGAGGCAAGAGCTCAAGCTTGGGGATGCCCGAGGCACCCCAAGTAAATATTCAAGGAGACTCAAGCGTCTAAGCTTGGGGATGCCCCGGAAGGCATCCCCTCTTTCTTCAACAAGCATCGGTATGTTTTCGGATTCGTTTCGTTCATGCGATATGTGCAAATCTTGGAGCGTCTTTTGCACTTAGTTTTCACTTTTCTTTTATGCACCATGCTGGTATGAGATAGTCCTTGGTTGATTTATAGAATGCTCATTGCACTTCACTTATATCTTTTGAGTATGGCCTTATAGAATGCTTCATGTGCTTCACTTATATCATTTGAAGTTTGGATTGCCTGTTTCTCTTCACATAGACAACCGCCATTTGTAGAATGCTCTTTTGCTTCACTTATATTTGTTAGAGTGTGGGCATATCTTTTGTAGAAAGAATTAAACTCTCTTGCTTCACTTATATCAATTTAGAGAGATGATAGGAATTGGTCATTCACATGGTTAGTCATAAAATCCTACATAAAACTTGTAGATCGCTGAATATGATATGTTTGATTCCTTGCAATAGTTTTGCAATATAAAGGTGGTGATATTAAAGTGTGCTAGTGGGTAGTTGTGGATTAGTAGAAATACTTGTGTTGAGGTTTGTGATTCCCGTAGCATGCACGTATGGTGAACCGTTATGTAACAAAGTTGGAGCATGAGGTATTTATTGATTGTCTTCCCTTGTGTGGAGGTCGGGGGCGCGCGATGGGTAACTCCTACCAACCTCCCCCCTAGGGGCATGCGTAGTAGTACTTTGCTTCGAGGGCTAATAAACTTTTGCAATAAGTATATGAGTTCTTTATGACTAACGTTGAGTCCATGGATTATACACACTCTCATCCTTCCACCATTGCTAGCCTCTCTAGTACCGCGCAACTTTCGCCGGTGCTTTACACCCACCATATATCTTCCTCAAAACAGCCACCATACCTACCTATTATGACATTTCCATATCCATTCCGAGATATATTGCCATGCAACTTCCATCATCATCATATACATGACTTGAGCGTTCATTGTCATATTGCTTTGCATGATCGTAAGACAGCTAGCATGATGTTTTCATGGCTTGTCCGTTTTGATGTCATTGCTACGCTAGATCATTGCACATCCCGGTACACCGCCGGAGGCATTGTCACGACCGGTTTTTCAATAAAATAATTATTGAGAGACCAATCCCTTTTACGGACCAGCGAGGAAGAATTCCTTCTCACTGATAGACAATATCTTGGTCACAGAATAAAAATACCAGGAGTACTAAATATAATACAAGGTTGAGCAGAGACTGCCCAACAATTTATTACATGCACGCCGCTAAAACAAAACGGCGGATAGGGTGGCAACTACTAACTCACGATAATGATGGTGGTGGAAATATCATCGCGAAGCGAGTGATATGATTCCAGAAAACTACAACTCATCGAGCGTCGGAGTGAGGCTCGAGAAGACTTATTGCGGGTGGCGGAAGCGTATACAATCCAAGTGACCAATATCCGGGATCGCACAAGACTGACTGGGACTCCTCTAGGCGTCGGACGCGCTATCAAACTCTTCATCCAAGAGATCGCCTTCGTCAACATCTGGCCAAATCAACAAGCCAGGTGAGTACTATGAAAGTACTCGCAAGACAGTTCGGACATAAGGTATAATAAATGTAAACATGAAGCACATGAACAAATTAACCAGTGCGATCAGACATAGAGGTAATAAATACTGGGTGCCAAGCGAGGGTCTGAATGACGCCTCGAGCGGAAACTGCAGAATAGTAATACTGGTACCAAACGAGTGTCTGAAAGACCCCTCGAGCGGAAAATGCAGAATAGTAGTACAGGTGCCAAACGAGTGTCTGAAAGACTCCTCGAGAGGAAAATGCGGAATAATAATGCCACAGTCGGGCGTCGGGGCGACACCACATAAAGGACTTATTACAGAAAGTAAAGGCAGTGCGTGCCACAGTCGGACGTCTGAGCGACATCACAGAAAGGGCTTATATTTAAAGTAAAGAACAAGAACACGCCACAGTCGGACGTCTGCGCGACGTCTCATAAAGGGCTTATATCACAACTCAATAATACAATAGTTCGGGAACATAAGTATCACAAGCATGAGACAAATATACAGTTAGTCCATCCACAGGGATAGCAATAAATCTGAATTTACCACTTGAGCTTGTTCACCGGGACAAGTTTTTTTCAATGCGGATAGATATGGATAATAATGTTTTCATTACTTGATCATGGATACGATGATTTGGAAAGAATTGACTCTGCAGAGTTTGTACTTAACCACAGCCAACGGATTTCAGTAGTCACGGGGACTAGTTCCGTCTACGGTGTTTTGGAAGAAACACGTCTAACCAGTACACACCCAATTCAACCATCCGAAGCCAGGGATCACCCTCGGCAACGTCCAAGAAAAACCTTGAGACGGGGAGGCTACAACCTCGCGTAGCATGGGATCAAATTTTTATACGCGCGCTCTAAGGGGGTGCCCCCCTCTCGGTCCCAACCGGAAACACCCATGCCCCCTGACCGGATGACTGGCTTTAATCCTGGGCCAAGGTACCATCATCCCGGCCTCTCTGTTTGGTGTGTACACGGAAAGAGGTTACCAACTTACTAAACCGCATCCTGGCAATGAGACATGTGGTAGCACGGAAGGGGAAAGAACAGTAACACGGCTCCAACCATGTTAACGTCGGAAAAGTCGGATGACACAAAGCTGGTATGCTACAACAGTACCACCTTGCTGCCCTTCATGTCACCACATGATTTGGCCACCTCTCATCAGAGGTCATCGCAACTTTGGAACATGCGGGAAAAGAACGGTAACGTGGCTCCAACCATGTTAACGTCGGGGAAAGTCGGATGACGCAAGGCTGGTATGCTACAACAGTACCACCTTGCCGCCCTTCATGTCACCACATGATTTGGCCACCTCTCATCAGAGGTCATCGCAACTTTGGAACAACCGGGTCGTCGCCTTACAAGCAACGAGGTTTTTACCGGCACTCATATGCCACGCACAAACTCTCACGTGAACATGCAAATCATCTGCCATATAAAATGTTCAAAACATGCTTGCCTGGTTCGGAGAAGTCGGAGTCTAGCTCGGCGAAGTTCGCGGCTCCGTCACCTCTCCCGGAACCTACGGCAATCTCGAAACGGGTACTAACGTGAAAACCAACACATACACAGAAACCTTTCCAAATATTTTTCAAATAAATCCCATAAAAAACTAGACAAAATTTGAAGATTGTCAGAAAAAGAATCACTCAAAAATACCTTTTTATTAAAAAGTTATAAAGGTTTCTGTCCAGGGACTCATCTGTAATGAAACAGAAAAGTTCCAGGGTTTTAACTTAGAAAACAGAAAACGCTTCGGCTGGGAATGCGCAAGCGCAAAGGAGAAGACGTATTTTGCCCGAAGGTGCCAACAGAAAACGGTTCGCGAATAAAAGAACAGAGGCTGACACGCGGGGTCCACATGTCAGGTTTGAAAAGCTCGCCGGCGCCCAAAGACTGCGGTGGACGCCGGCGTCGAACCACGGCGAGTTAGGAGAAACGGAGGGTACCAAGAGCTTCAGCGTCTTCTTCCGCGTCGGTGGGTGGTGGACTCGTCCAACGGGGAGCACCACGTCGACGGCGACACTTTCTCCGGCGGACGGTGGCTCGGGTGAGGATGGGGAACTCCGGTGGAGGGCTGCAAACTACGAATTGAGGCGCGGGTCAGAACGAGTGATGCAAGGTGAAGCTACTGGCAAGAGAATGGAGGCGGAGGAGCACACACGGAGGCGAATCGGGCTGGATCCCGTGGCGGGTCGCGGCGGCCAGAGTCGAGGAAGGAGACCTCCTCGGGGCTCTTCCAGTGGCTAGGCGTGCTCTAGGGGGAGTGCAGGGCTGGTGGGTGCTCGAGTTGAAGCTCGGGGCCTCTATTTATAGGCAGATCGACGGGGTGGCCGTGAACGGAGATTCTCCGGCGAGCGATTACGGCGGAGCAGTGGGTTGGCAGGTGGTTTGAACGGCCAGGCAGCATCAGTGGAGGTTACTGGATTCGTTTTACAGCTAAACGGGGTCGGTCTTGGCGTAATGGCGTCGGTCCACGGTGAGGTGACCGCACGGGCTCAACGGCGGCAGAGAGCGCGCTCCGCGCCCTGCGGTTCACGACGAGAGCGGCAGCGCGTTCGGGGGAGTGGAAGGCCACGCGGCGAGCTCCGGTGGTTTGGGCGGCGCTGGGTGGCGTCGTCGGCGCCGTGTCTCCCGCTGGCGTCCGCAAAGCCGCCGTCGGTGTCGGTCACGGGGCGGCGCACCTTCTGCTGCTCGTCGCCGACGCCCGCAAGGTGCCAGGCGTTCGTGCGGTGCAGGAACAAGAGGGCGGGGACGAGGAGCAAGGCGACGCGGTGGCACTGGCGAGATCGACGTCCGCTTCTGAAGAAAACGACAGCAGCCACTTGACTGAATCTCTGAACTTTCTGAATGTGACAAAGACAGTGCACTGCAGGTGTTCGACAGAAGGTTTTGGCTATGAGATAAATTTTTCTGGAGCTGTAACTTGGTGAGATGACCACTCAAAGCACCCAGGGGCTGCCTGATTTTACTTGGAATTTTTGGAGAAGGTTTTGAATGAATTTCACCAAATTTGACAAATCTGGTCCAAACTTGCAGCAAGTGTAGTTTGAAAATTTTGAACTGAAGACCAGTGGATCTTCATAGTTCTAGGTTGGGGGTTCAAAGGACTAGGAGGGAGAGTTGGTTTGGTGGCAAAAATCAAAACAGAAAATGGAGTTCCTTTGCAAATCTCCAAGTGCTAGAAAAGAAGGAAAAAATTTATTTGAATAGAATTTGAATGGAAATAGATACATGGGGAGGTTCAACTTGCTGGATTTGATGCAAATCATGATCCAAAGGTGAGGGGAGGGTTAGGAGAGAGCATTTGCACTAAGGCCATGGCAAGAAGGAATTGTTGAAAGTGGCAAAGGACTTTCCAAAAGCCATAGTGCAAAATTCAAAAAGATTTTCAAAAGTTATTTTCCCAATTGAAAAAAAACATTTTGTCTTGAGTCCAAATGAAAAGCAAGAACTTCCAAGACCAAAGGCAGATCTTGGGTGAATCCAAATAAAACTTTTGCCATAAGGAAAAATGTATGAGAGGGAGAGTTCTCTTGAAGAAAAATTAAATCACTCCCCTCAAGTCAAATAAAAATCTTTTGAAAAATCCAAATAAAAACTTGGGTCCTCCGTTCAGACTCTTCTAAGATCTTTACTGGCCTTTCTCTGTAGGTGAGATCCGGTTGCATATCAATGTCCTTATGAGGTACATGCTTTTCTGGGTTGCTCACACATTTTCTTAACTGTGAGACGTGGAACACGTCATGGACGTCTGACAGCTCCTTGGGTAGGTCTAGCTGGTAGGCTACCGTGCCTCTTCGTGCCTTTACACAAAATGGCCAAATAAATCTTGGGGCTAGCTTCCCCTTTATTTTGAACCGTTGCAGACCCCTCATAGGAGATACTCGGAGGTATACGGAATCACCGGGTTCAAAGCTGACCTCTCGATGCTTCTGATCATAGTAGCTCTTTTGTCGGCTCTGCGCCGTCCTGAGTCTGTCCCTGATTTGTTTAACTTTGTCCTCGGCCTCTTTAAGCATGTCTGGGCCGAAGATACGGCTGTCACCTGTTTCCGACCAATTCAATGGGGTACGACACCTTCGTCCGTACAATGCTTCAAAGGGTGCCATTTGCAAGCTGGCCTGGTAACTGTTGTTGTAAGCAAATTCGGCATACGGCAAACTCTCTTCCCAACTGGATCCATAGGTGAGCACACAGGCTCTTAGCATATCCTCTAGGATTTGGTTTACACGTTCTGTTTGCCCATCAGTCTGAGGGTGGTATGCTGTACTGAAAGCTAGTTGCGTGCCCAGAGCTTGTTGTAGGTGATCCCAAAATTTGGAGACGAATTGGGTGCCTCGGTCTGATATTATAGTCTTTGGGACTCCGTGCAAGCAAACTATACGGGAGAGATAAAGTTTTGCCAGTCTTTGTGTGGAGTAGGTAGTCTTCACGGGAATGAAATGAGCAACCTTGGTTAGTCGGTCTGTGATGACCCATATGGCGTCATTTCCGCGTTGTGATCGGGGTAATCCGACAATGAAGTCCATTCCGATTTCATCCCATTTCCACTCCGGTATCCTGTTAGGCTGGAGTAGCCCTGCTGGCTTTTGGTGCTCGGCCTTGATGCGCTGACATGAATCGCAACAAGCAATGAACGTGGCTATATCTCTTTTCATACCGTGCCACCAAAATCTTTCCTGGATGTCCTTGTACATTTTGGTACCTCCAGGATGGATCGAGTATGGGGCGGTGTGGCTTTCCGTCAAGATCTGTTGCTTGAGTTCCTCAATGTTAGGTACGCAAAGTCTGTCTCGGTACCATAATGTTCCTTCACTGTCTGTGACGAACTCTGAAGTCTTACTAAGATTCATTTTCTTCTTTATGCCTTCGATGCTGGGATGTCCCTGTTGAGCCTTCTTGATTTGTTCCACTAGGGTGGGTTGTATCTCCAGAGACTAACATCATGTTGATCCTAGTGAACTCTCGCTGAAATTCAGGCCTCAAATTGTGCTGACCGTCACTGTCCGGGCTGGGGTTTCGACTAAGGGCATCGGCCACTACATTTGCTTTCCCTGGGTGGTAGTGAATACCGACGTCATAGTCCTTGACTAGTTCCAACCAGCGTCGTTGGCGCAAATTCAGCTCTGGCTGTGTGAAAATATATTTGAGGCTCTTATGGTCCGTATATATTTCACAGCGATTTCCCAACAGAAAGTGCCTCCATTCCTTGAGTGCATGTATAACTGCTGCTAGCTCCAAGTCATGTGTTGGGTAACTTTCCTCATGTTTTCGCAGCTGCCTGGAGGCATATGGGACAACTTTGCCATCCTGCATTAGCACACATCCGAGACCTTTTCGGGATGCGTCACAATACACTTCAAAGCTCTTGTGTATGTCTGGCACAGTTAAGACCGGTGCGGTTGTCAGCTTCTTCTTGAGTTCTTGGAAGCTCTGCTCACATGCTTCCGTCCATATGAATTTCTTGTCCTTCTTGAGTAATTGTGTCATAGGTTTTGCCACAGTGGAGAAACCTTCAATAAATCTCCTGTAATATCCGGCCATTCCTAGGAAACTCCGCACATCTGTAACATTGGCGGGTGGCTTCTAGTCCCGTATGGCTTTGACCTTCTCTGGGTCTACGGCCACGCCTTCTTGGTTCAGTATATGGCCCAAGAAACCAACTTGTCTTAGCCAAAATTCGCACTTGCTAAATTTGGCGTACAACTGATGTTTCCTCAATTCTCCCAAAACAATTCTGAGGTGCTCAGCATGCTCTTCTGGTGACCTCGAGTAAACCAGAATGTCGTCAATGAATACCACCACAAATTTGTCCATGAATTTCATGAACACTTTGTTCATGAGGTGGACGAAATATGCGGGGGCGTTCGTTAGTCCAAAAGGCATCACTGTAAACTCGTATAACCCATATCTGGAAGTGAAAGCTGTCTTGGGAATATCTTCCGTCCGTACCTTCAATTGGTGATATCCCGATCTCAAATCAATTTTTGAGAATACCTTGGCCTGTGCGAGCTGGTCAAACAAATCATTTATTCGTGGCATTGGATATTTGTTTTTGATGGTGACCATATTGAGGGCTCGATAGTCTATGCACAGCCTCAGTGTCCCATCCTTCTTTTTGGCGAACAACACAGGCGAACCCCAGGGTGAGGAGCTGGCTCGAATAAATCCTTTGTCCAACAATTCCTTTATCTGCTTCTTCAACTCCACCAATTCTGTGGGTGCCATTCTATAAGGCTTCTTATAGATGGGAGCGGTGCCGGGTGCTAGTTCAATGCTGAATTCGATCTCTCGGTCTGGTGGCATGCCTGGTAGTTCTTCGGGGAATACATCAGGGAACTCGCATACCACTGGAACTTTTCTCAGTTCTGCAATGTCCATTTTGTTCAGTTTTGGTTGCTGTGATCGTGGCCTTTCTTGGGCGGAAACTCTTATAGTCTTGCCGTGATGGTGAGTGAGAATCACTGTCCGATTGAAACAGTCGATGAATCCTTTGTTGGTGGTCAACCAGTCCATCCCTAAAATGACATCCAGTCCTTTACTTTCCAACACGATGAGATTCGCGTGGAATTGTAGTCCTTCGAACTCAATAACCACTCCTTGGCAGTAACCTTGAGCGATTTTGCTTATTTCCGGGGGACTTGATGATCATAGATTTTTCCAAGGGAAGTATCGGAAAACCATGTTGCGAAACAAAACTCTCTGAAACGAACGAATGGGAAGCTCCAGAATCAAACAAAACCGTGGCAGGTACTGTGTTGACAGGGAACGTACCGAGCACGATGTCTGGGGCATTCTGCGCTTCTTCCCCGGTCACATGGTTCAGGTGACCCTTCCTGTGGTTGTTGCTGGGATTGAAGTTGTTGCGCTTGGGGGCTGGATTGTTTCCACCATTGTTCGGCTTGGGTGCCGAGTCTCTTGGCTTCGGACACTGTTTAGCATAATGCCCTTGTTGACCACAAGCATAGCAGGTGACCCCTGGACGGTATGTGAACTCCTTGTCTCTGGCATGAAATTGTCCGACGGGTCTTGGCTCAGTAGTCGTGGATCTCCTTGTGTCTGTGCTTGGGACCTCAGTCTTGCCTCGGTTGCTGCGGGCAAGAGTCGTCTTGTCCCTCTTTCGCTTGCGGATATCTTCCAGACTACGGCGCTCATTCTCCAGGGTGATGGCCTTGTCCACCAGCGTCTTAAAATCCGGAAAGGCGTGTACAATCAGTTGGCATCTCAGTGCTGGTGCCAGGCCGTCCAGGAATTTTTCCATCTTCTTGCTTTCTGTCATGTGCTCATCGTAGGCATAACGAGACAGCTGAGTGAACTGACCATTGTATTCTGTGACTGACATGCCTCTTTGCTTTAGATCATCAAACTCTCTCTTCTTGATCTTTAGGATGCTCCTGGGGATGTGTGCCCCACGGAAGCCTTCCTTGAACTCTTCCCAGGTGATGTTGTGTTCCCTGGGATGCATGTGTAGGAAGTTTTCCCACCATGCTGCGGCTGCTCCAGTAAGGTAGTGTGGTGCATAAAGCACCTTCTCATGATCTGAGCACTGAGCAATAATCAGTTTCCTTTCAATCTCACGAAGCCAATCATCGGCTTCCAGCGGTCTGTCGGTGTGAGCAAAAGTTGAGGGGCGAGTCTTCTGTAATTCAGATAACTTGGAATGGGGTTGATAGGGTTCACGGTGGTTTCCCATGTTGATGACATGGTTCATCATCTCTTGGTGCTGTTGCTGGCTTTGCTCGAAGAGACGGCATACTTGAGACAGTGCTGCTTCGCTGTCTTGTTGGCTGGACTGACCCTGAGTGAAATTGTTGCTGGTCTGTGTCCCGTAAACCTCTTCTGGCTGATTGGGCATGGAGCGAGTCCATGGGCGAGACATTTTTCCAGTCTGGTGTATTATTTGCAAAACCCATGAGAAAAATTGTGTAGCACAAAAATCTCGCAAAGGCAAAAATAAAAAGGTTTCAAGGTTTTCAAAGCAACACAAATGATTTTTCATGGAGAAGAAGTGCTTAACATAAATCTTACATGCGAAAGGCAAACACAAGATACAGCACTCAGGATGCGCGTACACAATCCTGACATGTTATTAAAAACTAGCGTACTACTCCGGAAGCAACCATACCAACACAAACTAGCGTACAGATAAAACAACACATCATACAAGCAGGTATAACACGCGGCTACTCGGTGCTCTCAGTCGGAGATGGTGAAGATCTCCTTCCCCTTGCCGATGGCAAGGCTCAGTGGTCCAGGAGAATCAACCTCCTCCTCTCTAGCTGGCTCCTGGTGCGGGACGCTGCGCTGCGGTGATGGTGCGGGGGCGACTGGTGGTAGAGCGCGTGCGGCAGGCGGTGCGGCTCTGACTGGGGTAGGAGCGATGACTCAGTCGAACTCTTCAGTGGTAGGCAGACGGCGAGCAGTGGCCAAAACGGCCGGTGCATACGAGGCTGATGACGAGACGAATGTCAAAGGCGGCGCCGTGTGGAGAAGCTCCTTCCTGCTGGCAGGACCGCCCCGGACTAAGTCCATGCGGGCAGCCACAAGATCATCTACGAGGTTGTCGAAAGACTCCTCCAGAGCCTTGAGATACTCCACAACCATCTCGATGGCTTCATCTCGTTCTCCCCGATGGCAGGCGAACGCATAGTGGCTGGTGTAGGGCACATGGCATGGGAGGTAGCGGTAGCGACGAGTCTTCATCGTAGGAAGGATGTCCCGAAGGCGAGCTATCGCCTCACGGGCAGCCATCTGCATGGCATGCCTCTCCGTAGGCATGACCCTTCCCGTAAAACGGAAGTGGCGTGCAGCAGAACGTCCTCCCCTGAACTGCACCACGGCTTGGTGCATAGACACGTCGTCACTGAGCTTGTGCTGATAGAGTGTGAACTCCGGGCGAGCTGCTGGCCCGATCGCGAGCTTGGTGATGGAGACGAGGAGCTTGACAAACCCCTCGGGCAGATTGGTGAACACTCGATTCTCACAGCTGCTGCCAGCCATCTACAAAAGTAGGCAAAAATTCTGAGTAGTCGTGTCATAAATTTATGATGACCAACAGAAAATAGCTACAATTGCAAAAAGCTGAAAAAGCACAAAAACGCTAATAACCGATTAGCGATCGCACCTATTGGCTTCCTACAGTCAGCCTGGCTCTGATACCAAGCTTGTCACGACCGGTTTTTCAATAAAATAATTATTGAGAGACCAATCCCTTTTACGGACCAGCGAGGAAGAATTCCTTCTCACTGATAGACAATATCTTGGTCACAGAATAAAAATACCAGGAGTACTAAATATAATACAAGGTTGAGCAGAGACTGCCCAACAATTTATTACATGCACGCCGCTAAAACAAAACGGCGGATAGGGTGGCAACTACTAACTCACGATAATGATGGTGGTGGAAATATCATCGCGAAGCGAGTGATATGATTCCAGAAAACTACAACTCATCGAGCGTCGGAGTGAGGCTCGAGAAGACTTATTGCGGGTGGCGGAAGCGTATACAATCCAAGTGACCAATATCCGGGATCGCGCAAGACTGACTGGGACTCCTCTAGGCGTCGGACGCGCTATCAAACTCTTCATCCAAGAGATCGCCTTCGTCAACATCTGGCCAAATCAACAAGCCAGGTGAGTACTATGAAAGTACTCGCAAGACAGTTCGGACATAAGGTATAATAAATGTAAACATGAAGCACATGAACAAATTAACCAGTGCGATCAGACATAGAGGTAATAAATACTGGGTGCCAAGCGAGGGTCTGAATGACGCCTCGAGCGGAAACTGCAGAATAGTAATACTGGTACCAAACGAGTGTCTGAAAGACCCCTCGAGCGAAAAATGCAGAATAGTAGTACAGGTGCCAAACGAGTGTCTGAAAGACTCCTCGAGAGGAAAATGCGGAATAATAATGCCACAGTCGGGCGTCGGGGCGACACCACATAAAGGACTTATTACAGAAAGTAAAGGCAGTGCGTGCCACAGTCGGACGTCTGAGCGACATCATAGAAAGGGCTTATATTTAAAGTAAAGAACAAGAACACGCCACAGTCGGACGTCTGCGCGACGTCTCATAAAGGGCTTATATCACAACTCAATAATACAATAGTTCGGGAACATAAGTATCACAAGCATGAGACAAATATACAGTTAGTCCATCCACAGGATAGCAATAAATCTGAATTTACCACTTGAGCTTGTTCACCGGGACAAGTTTTTTCAATGCGGATAGATATGGATAATAATGTTTTCATTACTTGATCATGGATACGATGATTTGGAAAGAATTGACTCTGCAGAGTTTGTACTTAACCACAGCCAACGGATTTCAGTAGTCACAGGGACTAGTTCCGTCTACGGTGTTTTGGAAGAAACACGTCTAACCAGTACACACCCAATTCAACCATCCGAAGCCAGGGATCACCCTCGGCAACGTCCAAGAAAAACCTTGAGACGGGGAGGCTACAACCTCGCGTAGCATGGGATCAAATTTTTATACGCGCGCTCTAAGGGGGTGCCCCCCTCTCGGTCCCAACCGGAAACACCCATGCCCCCTGACCGGATGACTGGCTTTAATCCTGGGCCAAGGTACCATCATCCCGGCCTCTCTGTTTGGTGTGTACACGGAAAGAGGTTACCAACTTACTAAACCGCATCCTGGCAATGAGACATGTGGTAGCACGGAAGGGGAAAGAACAGTAACACGGCTCCAACCATGTTAACGTCGGAAAAGTCGGATGACACAAAGCTGGTATGCTACAACAGTACCACCTTGCTGCCCTTCATGTCACCACATGATTTGGCCACCTCTCATCAGAGGTCATCGCAACTTTGGAACATGCGGGAAAAGAACAGTAACGTGGCTCCAACCATGTTAACGTCGGGGAAAGTCGGATGACGCAAGGCTGGTATGCTACAACAGTACCACCTTGCCGCCCTTCATGTCACCACATGATTTGGCCACCTCTCATCAGAGGTCATCGCAACTTTGGAACAACCGGGTCGTCGCCTTACAAGCAACGAGGTTTTTACCGGCACTCATATGCCACGCACAAACTCTCACGTGAACATGTAAATCATCTGCCATATCAAATGTTCAAAACATGCTTGCCTGGTTCGGAGAAGTCGGAGTCTAGCTCGGCGAAGTTCGCGGCTCCGTCACCTCTCCCGGAACCTACGGCAATCTCGAAACGGGTACTAACGTGAAAACCAACACATACACAGAAACCTTTCCAAATATTTTTCAAATAAATCCCATAAAAAACTAGACAAAATTTGAAGATTGTCAGAAAAAGAATCACTCAAAAATACCTTTTTATTAAAAAGTTATAAAGGTTTCTGTCCAGGGACTCATCTGTAATGAAACAGAAAAGTTCCAGGGTTTTAACTGAGAAAACAGAAAACGCTTCGGCTGGGAATGCGCAAGCGCAAAGGAGAAGACGTATTTTGCCCGAAGGCGCCAACAGAAAACGGTTCGCGAATAAAAGAACAGAGGCTGACACGCGGGGTCCACATGTCAGGTTTGAAAAGCTCGCCGGCGCCCAAAGACTGCGGTGGACGCCGGCGTCGAACCACGGCGAGTTAGGAGAAACGGAGGGTACCAAGAGCTTCAGCGTCTTCTTCCGCGTCGGTGGGTGGTGGACTCGTCCAACGGGGAGCACCACGTCGACGGCGACACTTTCTCCGGCGGACGGCTGCTCGGGTGAGGATGGGGAACTCCGGTGGAGGGCTGCAAACTACGAATTGAGGCGCGGGTCAGAACGAGTGATGCAAGGTGAAGCTACTGGCAAGAGAATGGAGGCGGAGGAGCACACACGGAGGCGAATCGGGCTGGATCCCGTGGCGGGTCGCGGCGGCCAGAGTCGAGGAAGGAGACCTCCTCGGGGCTCTTCCAGTGGCTAGGCGTGCTCTAGGGGGAGTGCAGGGCTGGTGGGTGCTCGAGTTGAAACTCGGGGCCTCTATTTATAGGCAGATCGACGGGGTGGCCGTGAACGGAGATTCTCCGGCGAGCGATTACGGCGGAGCAGTGGGTTGGCAGGTGGTTTGAGCGGCCAGGCAGCATCAGTGGAGGTTACTGGATTCGTTTTACAGCTAAACGGGGTCGGTCTTGGCGTAATGGCGTCGGTCGACGGTGAGGTGACCGCACGGGCTCAACGGCGGCAGAGAGCGCGCTCCGCGCCCTGCGGTTCACGACGAGAGCGGCAGCGCGTTCGGGGGAGTGGAAGGCCACGCGGCGAGCTCCGGTGGTTTGGGCGGCGCTGGGTGGCGTCGTCGGCGCCGTGTCTCCCGCTGGCGTCCGCAAAGCCGCCGTCGGCGTCGGTCACGGGGCGGCGCACCTTCTGCTGCTCGTCGCCGACGCCCGCAAGGTGCCAGGCGTTCGTGCGGTGCAGGAACAAGAGGGCGGGGACGAGGAGCAAGGCGACGCGGTGGCACTGGCGAGATCGACGTCCGCTTCTGAAGAAAACGACAGCAGCCACTTGACTGAATCTCTGAACTTTCTGAATGTGACAAAGACAGTGCACTGCAGGTGTTCAACAGAAGGTTTTGGCTATGAGATAAATTTTTCTGGAGCTGTAACTTGGTGAGATGACCACTCAAAGCACCCAGGGGCTGCCTGATTTTACTTGGAATTTTTGGAGAAGGTTTTGAATGAATTTCACCAAATTTGACAAATCTGGTCCAAACTTGCAGCAAGTGTAGTTTGAAAATTTTGAACTGAAGACCAGTGGATCTTCATAGTTCTAGGTTGGGGGTTCAAAGGACTAGGAGGGAGAGTTGGTTTGGTGGAAAAAATCAAAACAGAAAATGGAGTTCCTTTTCAAATCTCCAAGTGCTAGAAAAGAAGGCAGAAATTTATTTGAATAGAATTTGAATGGAAATAGATACATGGGGAGGTTCAACTTGCTGGATTTGATGCAAATCATGATCCAAAGGTGAGGGGAGGGTTAGGAGAGAGCATTTGCACTAAGGCCATGGCAAGAAGGAATTGTTGAAAGTGGCAAAGGACTTTCCAAAAGCCATAGTGCAAAATTCAAAAAGATTTTCAAAAGTTATTTTCCCAATTGAAAAAAAACATTTTGTCTTGAGTCCAAATGAAAAGCAAGAAATTCCAAGACCAAAGGCAGATCTTGGGTGAATCCAAATAAAACTTTTGCCATAAGGAAAAATGTATGAGAGGGAGAGTTCTCTTGAAGAAAAATTAAATCACTCCCCTCAAGTCAAATAAATTTTTTTTGAAAAATCCAAATAAAAACTTGGGTGTCACAGGCATTCATATAGAATCATATCTTTGTTCTAGTATCGAGTTGTAATATTGAGTTGTAAGTACATAGAAGTGTTATGATCATCATTATTAGAGCATTGCCCCACTGAGGAAAGGATGATGGAGACAATGATTCCCCCACAAGTCGGGATGAGACTCCGGACTTTACAAAAAAATAAAAGAGGCCAAAGAAGCCAAAATAAAAAAAGAGGCCAAAGAAGCCCAGCAAAAAAATATATAAAAAATATAAAAATGAGAGAAAAAGAGAGAAGGGGCAATGCTACTATCCTTTTACCACACTTGTGCTTCAAAGTAGCACCATGTTCTTCATATAGAGAGTCTCTTGAGTTATCACTTTCATATAGTAGTGGGAATTTTCATTATAGAACTTGGCTTGTATATTCCGATGATGGGCTTCCTCAAATGCCCGAGGTCTTCATGAGCAAGCAAGTTGGATGCACACCCACTTAGTTTCCAGTTTGAGCTTTCATATACTTATAGCTCTAGTGCATCCGTTGCATGGCAATCCCTACTCCTCGCATTGATATCTATTGATGGGCATCTCCATAGCCCGTTGATACGCCTAGTTGATGTGAGACTATCTTCCTCCTTTTGTCTTCTTCACAACCACCATATTCCACCCATAGTGCTATATCCATGGCTCGCGCTCATGTATTGCGTGAGGGTTAAAAAAGCTGAAGCGCGTTAAAAAGTATGAAACAATTGCTTGGCTGAAACCGGGGTTGTGCATGATTTGAATATTTTGTGTGATGAAGATGGAGCATAGCCAGACCATATGATTTTGTAGGGATAGCTTTCTTTGGCCATGTTATTTTGAAAAGACATGATTGCTTTATTAGTATGCTTGAAGTATTATTGTTTTTATGTCAAATGATAGACTATTGCTTTGAATCACTCGTGTCTTAATATTCATGCCATGATTAGATTACATGATCAAGATTATGCTAGGTAGCATTCCACATCAAAAATTATCTTTTTTATCATTTACCTACTCGAGGACGAGCAGGAATTAAGCTTGGGGATGCTGATACGTCTCCGTCGTATCTATAATTTTTGATTGTTCCATGCCAATATTATACAACTTTCATATACTTTTTTGGCAACTTTTTATACTATTTTGGGACTAACATATTGATCCAGTGCCCAGTGCCAGTTCCTGTTTGTTGCATGTTTTTGTTTCGCGGAATATCCATATCAAACGGAGTCCAAACGGGATAAAAACGGACGGAGATTATTTTTGGAATATTCGGAGAATATGGGAAGGAAAATCCACGCGAGACGGTGCCCGGGGGAGGCACGAGGTAGGGGGGCGCCCCACCCCCTGGGCGCGCCCCTGACCCTTGTGGGCCCCCCCGTAAGGCGGTTGGTGCCCTTCTTCGGCCGCAAGAAAGCTAATTTTTAGTAAAAAATCACGGCGCAGGTTTCAGTCCAATCGGAGTTACGGATCTCCATATATATACAAAACAGTGAAAGGGCAGCGGAGGACAACGCAGAAACAGAGAGAGACAGAGAGACAGATCCAATCTCGGAGGGGCTCTCACCCCTCCCATGCCATGGAGGCCAAGGACCAGAGGGAAACCCTTCTCCCACCTAGGGAGAAGGTCAAGGAAGAAGAAGAAGGAGGGGGCCCTCTCCCCCTCTCCTCCGGTGGCGCCGGAGCGCTGCCGTGGCCATCATCATCATCACCGCAATCTTCACCAACATCTTCACCAATGCTTCCCCCCTCTATGCAGCGGTGTAACCTCTCTCTTACTCGATGTAATCTCTACTTAAACATGGTGCTCAACGCTATATATTATTTCCAAATGATGTATGGCTATCCTATGATGTTTGAGTAGATCCGTTTTGTCCTATGGGTTTATTGATGATCGTGATTGGTTTGAGTTGCATGTTTTATTATTGGTGCTGTCCTATGGTGCTCTCCGTGTCGCGCAAGCGTGAGGGATCCCCGCTGTAGGGTTTGCAATATGATTATGATTTGCTTATGGTGGGTGGCGTGAGTGACAGAAGCACAGACCCGAGTAAGTAGGTTGTTTGCGTATGGGATAAAGGGGACTTGATACTTTAATGCTATGGTTGGGTTTTACCTTAATGATCTTTAGTAGTTGCGGACGCTTGCTAGAGTTCCAATCATAAGTGCATATGATCCAAGTAGAGAAAGTATGTTAGCTTATGCCTCTCCCTCAAATAAAATTGCAATAGTGATTACCGGTCTAGTTATCGATTGCCTAGGGACAAATAACTTTCTCGTGACAAAAAGCTCTCTACTAAAACTAATTTAGTTATGTCTTTATCTAAACAGCCCCTACTTTTTATTTACGCGCTCTTTATTATCTTGCAAACCTATCCAACAACACCTACAAAGTACTTCTAGTTTTATACTTGTTCTAGGTAAAGCGAACGTCAAGCGTGCGTAGAGTTGTATCGGTGGTCGATAAAACTTGAGGGAATATTTGTTCTACCTTTAGCTCCTCGTTGGGTTCGACACTCTTACTTATCGAAAGAGGCTACAATTTATCCCCTATACTTGTGGGTTATCAATAAACGGATCTTGTCTACATCATGTCATCGTTCTTATTGCATTACTCCATTTTTCCATGAACTTAATACACTAGATGCATGCTGGATAGCGGTCAATGTGTGGAGTAATAGTAGTAGATGCAGGCAGGAGTCGGTCTACTAATCTTGGACGTGATGCCTATGTAATGATCATTGCCTGGATATCGTCATAATTATTTGAAGTTCTATCAATTGCCCAACAGTAATTTGTTTACCCACCGTTTGCTATTTTTCTCGAGAGAAGCCACTAGTGAAACCAACGGCCCCCGGGTCTTCTTTCTCATATATTTGCCTTGCGATCTACTTTTTCCTTGCGTTTATTTTCAGATCTATTAAACCAAAAAATACAAAAATACCTTGCTGCGTTTTATCTTTATTTATTTTATTTGGCGTTCGATCTATCAATCTACTACAATTTACCTCACGTCTGTTTGCCTATCTTGAGGCGTCGTACCCCGGAAGGGATTGACAACCCCTTTAACTCGTCGGGTTGTGAGGTGTTGCTGTTTGTGTGCAGGTGCTGCTTACGTTGTGTTGCTTGGTTCTCCTACTGGTTCGATACCTTGGTTTCATAACTGAGGGAAATACCTACCGTCGTTGTGCTACATCATCCCTCCCTCTCCGGGGAAATACCGACGTAGTTCTAGCTGCCATCACTCCAGCTCATAATTAACCCCCTTTTTCTCTGTCTAAGCTAACGCTAGTTAACGGAATATATAATCAATATTTTTTTTAAATAGAGGGTTGTATTAATTAATTAGAGAAAACATTGGTTGTACAAGCGTGCAAGGCCACACTCAATACGCAGGTTAGCACTGTTCCTTGCATAACCCCACTATGCAACTCTACGTCCAAACTTGGCAAGACTATGAGCTAAACTATTGTCCCTTCTATCTTCTTTGCAAACTTTAACTTCTCTGTTCCCTTGTTTGATGGCTTGAATTTCCTTCATAACCGCTCCAATTTCTGATCTATCAACAGACGAGGGCTCGAGCGTCTTTGCCACCGGACTGCAATCCTCCCAATGATTAAGGGTAGATCCATACCCGACACCACCTTCCACAGTCCTTCTATACAAGCCATGGCTCCCGCATAGTCCGCTCCATTGCACAAATATATAATTCCAAGCTTATTAAATAATTCTTCCATTATGGTCTTGAACCTCAGCGCCCCACGCTCCACTCCTACTTTCCTCCAAGAAACGTCCATCAAGATTAACCTTGGCCCACCCAAGCTCTGGCTTTTGCCATCCTTTTTCCTCTGTATTATCTTGTTGTTGCAAGTTTGGTAATTTAAAGATAGGACTTTTCCCTTTTCGATCTATCTCAGAATTTCCACCCATAATCATGCGGAGGTTTACAAGGTAATTTTGCTGAAAACGAGCAGAAATACTTTAAAGTGAACTTCTACATAAACAATAGGCAAGTACCAATACTTGTACACTTTAAACACACATAAAGCACTAAGAATACTAATAAGCCAAATAAATTAGTACTCCCTCGGTCTTATATTAGTTTTTTTGCGAGGTAGCATTCATGCTTTGCTAGTTAATACTTCAAACTTTACACATAAAGTGTATCCATATTTGCGAACCAACCTGTGGTTGGATGGTTAGAGGGACTGTGGTATCCCCAGCACACCAGGGTTCAAATCCTGGTGCTCGCATTTATTTCTAGATTTATTTCAGCATTTCCGGCGATGCGCATTCTGTGAGAGGAGACGTTCCCGACGACGACGAGGTGCCTATGGTGACTTCAGAAATTTCAAGATGATATGTCCGCTCAGTCTTTCGGGGGTGCTCGTAGGGGTAGGGTGTGCGTGTGTGCGTTCATAGGGGTGAGTGTATGCGCGTGTATATGAGTGCTTGCGTCTGTACTGTGTTAAAAAAGTGTATCCATATTTTTTGAAAATGATCGGATTATCCGGCTAGAAAAAAGGGATTATCCTATATTGGTAATACCATATCCTATACGGTATCCTTTTAGTCGGACTCAGATTTGGATCATGTCATGGAATTGTCACGGCAGATGTACTAGCGGAAGGACTTAGTCGCAGGGCCATCACAGCTAGGTTAGCTTAAAGGGGTTAAACGGGACAAAGGACACAGAGAGTTTATACTGGTTCGGCCCCTTACGATGAGGTAAAGGCCTACTCCAGTTTGGGATTGTATTGCTAGGGCTTCGATTACCAGGGAGCGCATACGCTTGACCTCGTTCTTGATCTATTCTTTCTTGTCCCTGAACCGCCGCCGGGTCGCCCCTTTATATACACAGGTTGACGCCCAGCGGCTTACAGAGTCCCGGCTGGCTCATATACAACGTGCCTGGCTCGGTGACTAACTAATCTTTCCTTACAACACAAGTCATACATACAGCGGTTTATCCTCTTGGGCCTTAAATCGCCTCTCAGTATTGGGCCGCCAATGGGCTTGCTATAACCCGCCGTCTTCATTGACAAGTCGCCAGTGGTATAACCCGGCCCCTCCTGGGCGGTTCATACCCAATAGTTATATCTCCAACATTAGGCCCCAGGTTGATTTGAACTTGTTCATGTCAATCTTCAATACCTAACTTGTCCAAAATCTCGCCTCTCTTTGTTTGATAAACGTTTTTTGTAAACCGCCATGACGTCAGCTCGCAGGATCTTTTTAAACCGCTGTGACATCATCTCGCATTAGTTTTGCACGATGCCCAGTACATCTTAACAGATCCTTATCCTTAATAACCATCCCAAAAATCAAGGCGTCCGAGCTGCTATATAATCATTCTTTGGCCTCCTCGATTCTCGTGCCCGCCTATTATCCATTTCCTTATAAATAGGGTCAGGCAGCCTTTTCACTCTCCCCCTTGCCTTCTCGTCTTCAACCTCTCTCTTTCTCATGACGCATCTACACACCTGAGAACCGCCGTCGCCGACCTCGTCAACTTCCTCGACCCCGACCGTTGCATCGACCTGAACGAAACCAGAGAACTGCGCCGCCTCTCCATTTCTCAGCAGACCCAGTAAGTACCTCACCTTCCCCACTGTAGATCTCCATTAGGGTTTTCTGAAGTTCTTAGGAGTTCACCATTGTTCTTCACCATACCTCTGTTTAATCCTTATTTTGATCCGAAGATAGTGTTTAAAACATGCGGAATATGTTTCTGTACTTTCTCTTAATCACCGAATATGCTTCTCAGATGCAGCAATCTTGCCAATATGCTAGTTCCTTAGCTGCTGCGGTACTAGGTTTTGATTTTACTTTCTTTTCCAAACAGCGTCAGATCCAAAATTGACTGCACCAATTTGTAAAACCCGTTTATCCAATACTTAGCAGAATTCACCCTTGAAAGATCTTAAATACTAGTACTGTCATGGCGGCTTATATCACCAGTTATAACTAGTCATATGACATTAGGCCCCGTTTAAGTCGCCAATGTGAATATATGCTGTAGTGTTCATCTCCGGCTTAACAAATCAACTTAAACCGACAATATTTCTCTCTTTTTAGGCTTCTTCCCTTACGATGCCAAAGAAAGTTACCTCATGTAATTGGGTTCCCTCCATTGTCACCGAAAACATGCTCGAGGACTTTGTCAAAGTCGGCTTTTTACTAGGAAAAAACATCATGCACTGGCGCGCTCCCAAACTAGACGAAGAAAGACCTCAGCCGCAGGATGGCGAGGTCATTGTTTTCACTGATCACATGAATCGGGGCTTCTCTCCACCCGAATCCAATTTTTTCCGGAATGTACTGCATTTCTTTCAACTTCATCCGCAAGACATCGGACCCAATTCCGTGTCAAATATCTGCAATTTTCAAGTCTTCTGCGAAGTATACCTTCAAGAGGAACCTAGTGTTGAACTCTTCAGGGAATATTTTTATCTAAACTGGCAGAACGAGTTTACTGACAGACCCAGCTTAGAACTTGGCGGGGTCTCAATTCAACAGAGAAGAGATGCTATCTTCCCCTATGCTCACCTGCCAAGTCACCCCAAAGATTGGAACCAAACATGGTTCTACTGTAAAGACACTTGTCCGGCTGATGAGAATCCACTGCCGGGTTATCGTGTCCAGCGGCTCAACCCGAAACATCATCTTCCCGAGCGGCTTACCACTACTGAACGCGCAAAGCTTGCACCTACCTTTTCAAAGGTCAGGGCCCTGCTGGGAAATGGGTTAACCGATATTGACTTGGTTCGGTGCTGGGTAGCTTGGCGGATCATACCCTTGAGCCGCCGGTCCGGCTTAATGTGTACTTATACGGGTGATACAAAAGATCCACTATGCTACTGCTCCACGCGTTTAACTGATAACGCAATCAACGAAATGACAAAGACCCTTCTCAATGAGAGCCTGGAAAGCTGCAGCAAAGTGGGATTAAACCCTTTTTGCACACTTAACCCGCCACCAGCCGTAAGTCTCCAAATCATTCATTTTACCTTATTATTCGCATGTTCTATTAACTTAACCTTGATAATCTTCACAGGCTGGATCCACTTTTTGGAAAAGAAGTATGATCACGAAGCTGCCAAGAAGGCCAGGGCCAAAGCAAAAGCCGCCAAAAAGAATAAGAAGAAATCAAGCACTTCTGAGCTATTTGAACTAGACGACAACACTGAGTCGGAGGTACCCCTTGACTCCCTTGGCTCCTTTTTCAACTATCTTATTGACACTGATTATCATCAGGATGACACGGGGGCCAGTCAAACGGGCGATGAAGAGGTAACTATTATTTCCTCTGACTCAGAGCCTTTGCCAAGACAGAAAATTCGACGAGTAACCCGGAAAGTAAGCTTTTCTCACCCATTAGCTCATTTGGATCCCCACTTTCTTTTGAAGCAACAGCAGCATGAGAATCGGCGACAAACTCGGACCAGCGGAGGTGGAAAATTAACCTCCGGCTTACCAAATACTCCAGCACCGCAGAAACGTCGAAACGAGGTCCCTCCAAATTTAAACTCTTTTTATCCTCCGGCGGGTCTTATTCGCCAGCCACTCAATTCTTCCAATTCAAACTATCAGGGGACTTCTCGTTCCTCTTCTGGTGACTCATCGCAGACCCAATTGCCGGCTTTCAAGACTGCCCCTCGGTAACAATTTTATTTCCTACTGGCTTGTACTTTTATATTTGTACTAACCTCCCACAATCCTTGCAGTGGAAAGGCAAAGCCTAGTAAGAAAGCAAAGGTGGTCAAGCCGGTTGAAGACCCCAAAGTCCCTGAACCGGAGCAACATAATCCGGTGTCTAAGGCTTCTGTGCAACACCCAGAAGAACCTGTCAATGATCTGCCACCAGAAACTCCTGACCGCTCCACTGATCATATAACCGTCAACCCTTTGAACACTGAATTGCCAAGCCCAATTAAACCATCAGAAACACATGCTGAACATGTTGTGATTATTGGCACCGGCTTCCGAGAACCGAGAAATCCTACTATCTTGGCTAAGCACTCTGCCAAAGAGGAACTTACTAAAAGGCGAAAAGTGAGATTTGACATCGCCAACTATTCTCAACTAAGAATCAGTGAAGTACTCTATGATTATCTCAACCAAGTGCATACCAGCCGCGATATTGAAATTGACATGGTGAAATAGATGCGTCAAAAATATGAGGTATGAAGTCCTGCTTGATAAGTTATGCAAATCCCGTCGGCCCCCAAGTCTACTATGTATAATAGAATTGAATATGCTGTAGACTTAGAATAGCCATGAATATAATGAGCATCCTTGGTAGAATCCCTCAAGGGCTGGCTTTCACTGTCAGGGTTAAACCGGGTCTTCAACTTACTAGTGATTAACATTGCAGCTGTAGCCCCCAAGGGCCGGTTTAATCAACATGAATTAACCGGGACTGCTCACCATTGTTCATAAATCAAAACTCACTTGTGTAGCCCCCATGAACCGGCTGTGGTCATCTTTAGCATAGCCGGGTCATCATAGAGTTGTAGTGAAACACAAGCAATATGCATTAGCCCCCAAGTGTCAAGTGCTATTGCTTGCAAAGGACTTGGGACTTATTCATATGTACCGTTGTATAAAGAATTTTTCTGCACCCATTAGCCCCGAAGTGCCAAGCGTTGTTGCTTGCAAAAGGCTTGGGACTTTTATTCCTGTGACCCGAATGCGAACATGTATTCAAATCTGTTCATATACAGGACGCCACTGTTCAACTTCAATCGCAATTGGCCAATGTGAAAACCCAACTGGAGCATCAAGAATCTGAGACCTGGAAGGCCGACTCAAAATTCAAATTTAACCTGGATGAAACAGAAAAGCTGAAGACCAGTTTCAACACTGAAAGAAACGCCTGGGCTGAAGAGAGAACTGCTCTTATACAGCGGGCTGAAAAAGCTGAAGCTTCTCTCCAAGAGATGACCACCGAGCTTACCGGCTTAAAACGCCATATATCCCAGAGGGTCTCTGCTATCTTTGGTAAGTAACATTGCCAGTATCATAACCGAGTCTTATCTTTCACGTTGCAAACCGTCTCTGATCGACCCTCAATTGTTACACATGTCCTAGGAGCAGTAACCTTGGTCAAGAGATGCTTGTGAAGCTCAAAGCCGTATACACGCTTGTTGAACATCAATATACTGAAGGAAATATGCCCTAGAGGCAATAATAAAGTTTTTATTTATATTTCCCTATATCTTGATAAATGTTTATTATTCATGCTAGAATTGTATTAACCGGAAACTTAGTACATGTGTGAATACATAGACAAACAGAGTGTCACTAGTATGCCTCTACTTGACTAGCTCGTTGATCAAAGATGGTTAAGTTTCCTAGCCATTGACATGAGTTGTCATTTGATGAACGGGATCACATCATTAGAGAATGATGTGATTGACTTGACCCATCCGTTAGCTTAGCACTATGATCGTTTAGTTTATCGCTATTGCTTTCTTCATGACTTATACATGTTCCTATGACTATCAGATTATGCAACTCCCGAATACCGGAGGAACACTTAGTGTGCTATCAAACGTCACAACGTAACTGGGTGATTATAAAGATGCTCTACAGGTGTCTCCAATGGTGTTTGTTGGGTTGGCATAGATCGAGATTAGGATTTGTCACTCTGTGTTTCGAAGAGGTATCTCTAGGCCCTCTCGGTAATGCACATCACTATAAGCCTTGCAAGCAATGTGACTAATGAGTTAGTTGCGGGATGATGCATTACGGAACGAGTAAAGAGACTTGCCGGTAACGAGATTGAACTAGGTATTGAGATACCGACGATCGAATCTCGGGCAAGTAACATACCGATGACAAAGGGAACAACATATGTTGTTATGCGGTTTGACCGATAAAGATCTTCGTAGAATATGTAGGAACCAATATGAGCATCTAGGTTCCGCTATTGGTTATTGACCGGAAGTGAGTCGTGGTCATGTCTACATAGTTCTCGAACCCGTAGGGTCCGCACGCTTAACGTTCGATGACGATCGGTATTATGAGTTTATGTGTTTTGATGTACCGAAGGTTGTTCGGAGTCCCGGATGTGATCACGGACATGACGAGGAGTCTCAAAATGGTCGAGACATAAAGGTCAATATATTGGAAGACTATGTTTGGACACCGGAAAGGTTTCGGATGAGTTCGGGCATATTCCGGAGTACCGGGAGGTTACCGGAACCCCCCGGGGAGTTAATGGGCCATGGTGGAAGAGAGGAGGAGGCGGCCAAGGTGGGGGCGCCCCTCCCCCCAAGCCCAATCCGAATTGGGAGGGGGGCCGGCCCCCCTTTCCTTCTCTCCCTCTTCCTCTTCCTTCTTCTCCTACTCCAACTAGGGAAGGGGGGAACCTACTCCTACTGGGAGTAGGACCTCCCCCCTTGGGCGCGCCATAGAGAGGGTCGGCCCTCACCTCCTCCACTCCCTTATATACGAGGGAGGGGGGCACCCCATAGACACACAAGTTGATTGTTTAGCCGTGTGCGGTGCCCCCTCCACAGATTTCCACCTCGGTCATATTGTTGTAGTGCTTAGGCGAAGCCCTGCGTCGGCAACTTCATCAACACCGTCACCACGCCATCGTGCCAACGGAAGTCTCCCTCGACCTCAGCTGGATCTAGAGTTCATGGGATGTCACCGAGCTGAACGTGTGCAGATCGCGGAGGTGCCGTAAGTTCGGTGCTAGTATTGGTCGGATCGTGAAGACGTACGACTACATCAACCGTGTTGTCGTAACGCTTCCGCTTTCGGTCTACGAGGGTACGTAGACAACACTCTCCCCTCTCGTTGCTATGCATAGATCTTGCGTGATCGTAGGAAATTTTTTGAAATTACCGCGTTCCCCAACAATGGCATCCGAGCCAGGTCTATGCGTAGATGTTATATGCACGAGTAGAACACAAAGAGTTGTGGGCGATAATAGTCATACTACTTACCAGCATGTCATATTTTGATTCGGTGGTATTGTTGGATGAAGCGGCCCAGACCGACATTACGCGTACGCTTACGCGAGACTGGTTCTACCGACGTGCTTCGCACATAGGTGGCTAGTGGGTGTCTGTTTCTCCAGCTTTAGTTGAATCGAGTGTGGCTACGCCCGGTCCTTGTTGAAGGTTAAAACAACACACTTGACGAAAAATCGTTGTGGTTTTTGATGTGTATGTAAGAACGGTTCTTGCTAAGCCCGTAGCAGCCACGTAAAACTTGCAACAACAAAGTAGAGGACGTCTAATTTGTTTTTGCAGAGCATGTTGTGATGTGATATGGTCAAGACATGATGATATATAATTGTTGTATGAGATGATCATGTTTTGTAACAGGTTATCGGCAACTGGCAGGAGCCATATGGTTGTCGCTTTATTGTATGAAATGCAATCGCCATGTAATTGCTTTACTTTATCACTAAGCGGTAGCGATAGTCGTAGAAGCAATAGTTGGCGAGACGACAACGATGCTACGATGGAGATCAAGGTGTCAAGCCGGTGACGATGGTGATCATGACGGTGCTTTGGAGATGGAGATCAAAGGCACAAGATGATGATGGCCATATCATATCACTTATATTGATTGCATGTGATGTTTATCCTTTATGCATCTTATTTTGCTTAGTTCGGCGGTAGCATTATAAGATGATCTCTCACTAAATTTCAAGGTATAAGTGTTCTCCCTGAGTATGCACCGTTGCGACAGTTCGTCGTGCCGAGACACCACGTGATGATCGGGTGTGATAAGCTCTACGTTCACATACAACGGGTGCAAGCCAGTTTTGCACACGCAGAATACTCGGGTTAAACTTGACGAGCCTAGCATATGCAGATATGGCCTCGGAACACTGAGACCGAAAGGTCGAGCGTGAATCATATAGTAGATATGATCAACATAGTGATGTTCACCATTGAAAACTACTCCATCTCACGTGATGATCGGACATGGTTTAGTTGATTTGGATCACGTGATCACTTAGATGATTAGAGGGATGTCTATCTAAGTGGGAGTTCTTAAGTAATATGATTAATTGAACTTTAATTTATCATGAACTTAGTACCTGATAGTATTTTGCATGTCTATGTTGTTGTAGATAAATGGCCCGTGCTACTGTTCCGTTGAATTTTAATGCGTTCCTAGAGAAAGCTAAGTTGAAAGATGATGGTAGCAACTACACGGACTGGGTCCGTAACTTGAGGATTATCCTCATTGCTGCACAGAAGAATTACGTCCTGGAAGCACCGCTGGGTGCCAGGCCTGCTGCAGATGCTACTGATGACGTTAAGAACGTCTGGCAGAGCAAAGCTGATGACTACTCGATAGTTCAGTGTGCCATGCTTTACGGCTTAGAACCGGGACTTCAACGACGTTTTGAACGTCATGGAGCATATGAGATGTTCCAGGAGTTGAAGTTAATATTTCAAGCAAATGCCCGGATTGAGAGATATGAAGTCTCCAATAAGTTCTATAGCTGCAAGATGGAGGAGAATAGTTCTGTCAGTGAACATATACTCAGAATGTCTGGGTACCACAACCACTTGACTCAACTGGGAGTTAATCTTCCTGATGATAGTGTCATTGACAGAGTTCTTGAATCACTGCCACCAAGCTACAAAAGCTTCGTGATGAACTATAATATGCAAGGGATGGATAAGACAATTCCCGAGCTCTTCGCGATGCTAAAAGCTGCGGAGGTAGAAATCAAGAAGGAGCATCAAGTGTTGATGGTCAACAAGACCACCAGTTTCAAGAAGAAGGGCAAAGGGAAGAAGGGGAACTTCAAGAAGAACGGCAAGCAAGTTGCTGCTCAAGTGAAGAAGCCCAAGTCTGGACCTAAGCCTGAGACTGAGTGCTTCTACTACAAAGGGACTGGTCACTGGAAGCGGAACTGCCCCAAGTATTTGGCGGATAAGAAGGATGGCAAAGTGAAAGGTATATTTGATATACATGTTATTGATGTGTACTTAACTAATGCTCGCAGTAGCGCCTGGGTATTTGATACTGGTTCTGTTGCTCATATTTGCAACTCGAAACAGGGGCTACGGATTAAGCGAAGATTGGCTAAGGACGAGGTGACGATGCGCGTGGGAAATGGTTCCAAAGTCGATGTGATCGCGGTCGGCACGCTACCTCTACATCTACCTTCGGGATTAGTTTTAGACCTGAATAATTGTTATTTGGTGCCAGCGTTGAGCATGAACATTATATCTGGATCTTGTTTGATGCGAGACGGTTATTCATTTAAATCAGAGAATAATGGTTGTTCTATTTATATGAGTAATATCTTTTATGGTCATGCACCCTTGATGAGTGGTCTATTTTTATTGAATCTCGATAGTAGTGATACACATATTCATAGTATTGAAGCCAAAAGATATAAGTTCAATAATGATAGTGCAACTTATTTGTGGCATTGCCGTTTAGGTCATATTGGTGTAAAGAGCATGAAGAAACTCCATGCTGATGGGCTTTTGGAATCACTTGATTATGAATCACTTGATACTTGCGAACCATGCCTCATGGGCAAGATGACTAAAACTCCGTTCTCCGGAACTATGGAGCGAGCAACAGACTTGTTGGAAATAATACATACGGATGTATGCGGTCCAATGAGTGTTGATGCCCACGGCAGGTATCATTATTTTCTAACCTTCACAGATGATTTGAGAAGATATGGGTATATCTACTTGATGAAACATAAGTCTGAAACATTTGAAAAGTTCAAAGAATTTCAGAGTGAAGTGGAAAATCATCGTAACAAGAAAATAAAGTTTCTACAATCTGATCGTGGAGGAGAATATTTGAGTTACGAGTTCTGATCGTGGAGGAGAATATTTGAGTTAGGAGTTTGGTCTTTGTTTGAAATAATGTGGAATAGTTTCGCAACTCACGCCACCTGGAACACCACAGCGTAATGGAGTGTCTGAACGTCGTAGCCGCACTTTATTAGATATGGTGCGATCTATGATGTCTCTTACTGATTTACCGCTATCGTTTTCGGGTTATGCTTTAGAGATGGCTGCATTCACGTTAAATAGGGCACCGTCTAAATCCATTGAGACGACACCTTATGAACTGTGGTTTGGCAAGAAACTCAAGTTGTTGTTTCTGAAAGTTTGGGGCTGCGATGCTTATGTGAAAAAGCTTCAACCTGATAAGCTCGAACCCAAATCGGAGAAATGTGTCTTCATAGGATACCCAAAGGAGACTGTTGGGTACACCTTCTATCATAGATCCGAAGGCAAGATATTCGTTGCTAAAGATGGATCCTTTCCAGAGAAGGAGTTTCTCTCGAAAGAAGTGAGTGGGAGGAAAGTAGAACTTGATGAGGTAATTGTACCTTCTCCTGAATTGGAAAGTAGTTCATCACAAAAATCAGTTCCAGTGATTCCTACACCAATTAGTGAGGAAGCTAATGATAGTGATCATGAAACTTTAGATCAAGTTACTAGTGAACCTCGTAGGTCTACCAGAGTAAGATTCGCACCAGTGTGGTACGGTAATCCTGTTCTGGACGTCATGTTACTAGACCATAACGAACCTACGAACTATGAGGAAGCGATGATGAGCCCAGATTCTGCGAAATGGCTTGAGGCCATGAAATCTGAGATGGGATCCATGTATGAGAACAAAGTGTGGACTTTGGTTGACTTGCCCGATGATCGGCAAGCCATCGAGAAGAAGGATCTTCAAGAAGAAGACTGACGCTGACGGTAATGTTACTGTCTACAAGGCTCGACTTGTTGCGAAAGGTTTTCGACAAGTTCAAGGAGTTGACTACGACGAGACTTTCTCGCCCGTAGCGATGTTTAAGTCTGTCCGAATCATGTTAGCAATTGCCGCATTTTATGATTATGAAATTTGGCAAATGGATGTCAAAACTGCATTCCTGAATGGATTTCTAGAAGAAGAGTTGTATATTATGCAACCAGAAGGTTTTGTCAATCCAAAGGATGCTAACAAAGTGTGCAAGCTCCAGTGATCCATTTATGGACTGGTGCAAGCCTCTCGGAGTTGGAATAAACATTTTGATGGTGTGATGAAAGCATATGGTTTTATACAGACTTTTGGAGAAGCTTGTATTTACAAGAAAATGAGTGGGAGCTCTGTAGCATTTCTAATATTATATGTGGATGACATATTGTTGATTGGAAATGATATAGAATTTCTGGATAGCATAAAAGGATACTTGAATAAAAGTTTTTCAATGAAAGACCTCAGTGAAGCTGCTTATATATTGGGCATCAAGATCTATAGAGATAGATCAAGACGCTTAATTGGACTTTCACAAAGCACATACCTTGATACGATTTTGAAGAAGTTCAAAATGGACCAGTCAAAGAAAGGGTTCTTGCCTGTGTTACAAGGTGTGAAGTTGAGTGAGACTCAATGCCCGACCACTGCAGAAGATAGAGAGAAAATGAAAGTCGTTCCCTATGCTTCAGCCATAGGTTCTATCATGTATGCAATGCGGTGTACCAGACCTGATGTGTGCCTTGCTATAAGTATAGTAGGGAGGTACCAAAGTAATCCAGGAGTGGATCACTGGACAGCGGTCAAGAACATCCTGAAATACCTGAAAAGGACTAAGGATATGTTTCTCGTTTATGGAGGTGACAAAGAGCTCGTCGTAAATGGTTACGTCGATGCAAGCTTTGACACTGATCCGGATGACTCTAATTCACAAACCGGATACGTGTTTATATTGAACAGTGGAGCTGTCAGTTGGTGCAGTTCTAAGCAGAGCGTTGTGGCGGGATCTACGTGTGAAGCGAAATACATAGCTGCTTCGGAAGCAGCAAATGAAGGAGTCTAGATGAAGGAGTTCATATCCGATCTAGGTGCCATACCTAGTGCATCAGGTCCAATGAAAATCTTTTGTGACAATACTGGAGCAATTGCCTTGGCGAAGGAATCCAGATTTCACAAGAAAACCAAGCACATCATGAGACGCTTCAATTCCATCTGTCATCAAGTGTCGGAAGGAGACATTGAGATTTGCAAGATACATACGGATCTGAATATTGTAGACCCATTGACTAAGCCTCTCTCACGAGCAAAACATGATCAACACCAAGACTCCATGGGTGTTAGAATTATTACAATGTAATCTAGATTATTGACTCTAGTGCAAGTGGGAGACTGAAGGAAATATGCCCTAGAGGCAATAATAAAGTTGTTATTTATATTTCCTTACATCACGATAAATGTTTATTATTCGTGCTAGAATTGTATTAACCGGAAACTTAGTACATGTGTGAATACATAGACAAATAGAGTGTCACTAGTATGCCTCTACTTGACTAGCTCGTTGATCAAAGATGGTTAAGTTTCCTAGGCATTGACATGAGTTGTCATTTGATGAACGGGATCACATCATTAGAGAATGATGTGATTGACTTGACCCATCCGTTAGCTTAGCACTATGATCGTTTAGTTTATTGCTATTGCTTTCTTCATGACTTATACATGTTCCTATGACTATGAGATTATGCAACTCCCGAATACCATAGGAACACTTAGTGTGCTATCAAACGTCACAATGTAACTGGGTGATTATAAAGATGCCCTATAGGTGTCTCCCATGGTGTTTGTTGGGTTGGCATAGATCGAGATTAGGATTTTTCACTCCGTGTTTCGGAGAGGTATCTATGGGCCCTCTCGGTAACGCACATCACTATAAGCCTTGCAAGCAATGTGACTAATGAGTTAGTTGCGGGATGATGCATTACGGAACGAGTAAAGAGACTTGCCGGTAACGAGATTGAACTAGGTATTGAGATACCGACGATCGAATCTCGGGCAAGTAACATACCGATGACAAAGGGAATAACGTATGTTGTTATGCGGTTTGACCGATAAAGATCTTCGTAGAATATGTAGGAACCAATATGAGCATCCAGGTTCCGCTATTGGTTATTGACCGGAAGTGAGTCTCGGTCATGTCTACATAGTTCTTGAACCCGTAGGGTACGCACGCTTAACGTTCAATGACGATCGGTATTATGAGTTTATGTGTTTTGATGTACCGAAGATTGTTCGGAGTCCCGGATGTGATCACAGACATGACGAGGAGTCTCGAAATGGTCGAGACATAAGATCAATATATTGGAAGGCTATGTTTGGACACCAGAAAGGTTTCGAATGAGTTCAGGCATTTTCCGGAGTACCGGGAGGTTACCGGAACCCCCTGGGGAGTTAATGGGCCTTAATGGGCATGGTGGAAGAGAGGAGGAGGCGGCCAAGGTGGGGGCGCGCCCCCAAGCCCAATCCGAATTGGGAGGGGGGCCGACCCCCCTTTCCTTCTCTCCCTCTCGCTCTTCCTTCTTCTCCTACTCTAACTAGGGAAGGGGGGAAAGCTACTCCTACTGGGAGTAGGACTCCCCCTCTTGGGCGCGCCATAGAGAGGGCCGGCCCTCCCCTCCTCCACTCCTTTATATACGGGGGAGGGGGCACCCCATAGACACACAAGTTGATTGTTTAGCCGTGTGCGGTGCCCCCCTCCACAGATTTCCACCTCAGTCATCTCGTTGTAGTGCTTAGGCGAAGCCCTGCATCGGTAACTTCATCAACACCGTCACCACGCCGTCGTGCTGACGAAAATCTCCCTCGACCTCAGCTGGATCTAGAGTTCGTGGGACGTCTCCGAGCTGAACGTGTGCAGATCGCGGAGGTGCCATATGTTCGGTGCTAGGATCGGTCGGATCGTGAAGACGTACGACTACATCAACCGTGTTGTCATAACGCTTCCGTTTTCGGTCTACGAGGGTACGTAGACAACACTCTCCCCTCTCGTTGCTATACATCACCTAGATAGATCTTGCGTGATCGTAGGAAACTTTTTGAAATTAATGCGTTCCCCAACATATACTGGAGCTCAGCGCACGCTGGCCACTATCTCCCCAACCAATCAAGTGCATACTCTTCTCAGTGACGTTTTGAAAAAACTTTCCGTTCTGCCCGCCAGGATTGAAGAGATAAAGCGGTCGGCTACAAGAGCCGATGCCGTGATGGCTTTAAGGCGGGCCAAGGCATGGCAAGCAGAGCTAGACCCGGCCAAGCTAGCCACTGGGTGTCCAAGCTTTAAAGAAGATGGCACTCCCTTTGATAAGAAAGACTTCGCTGCCTATGTGAAGGAGATACGTCCACTGGCCAGTCTGATTGTCGATGAAATGGATCTTTCAAAATACCAGGCGGCTTATAATTTGGAGAATCAGAAGATGCCCACGTCGGCTTACAAAGTGATGGATCTGACCCCTCCAATCCGTAAGCATACTTTCGCCCCTGAAGTTGATCCGTCCGAACTTATAGATGACGAAGCTGAATTCCAAGCCTTGTGTGGCATTGACTGGTAATCACCAAACTTCCAGACGACGGAGGAGGACGAAGAACCGGCGAGGGATGATCCAGAAGCTTCAAGCCGTCAAGGCCAAGAAAATTGATCCGCTGGGCGGTTCATATTTCATATTTGATCTACTGAAAAACATTAGATCATTTGGGCTCGTCGAGCCATGTAATAGTTTAGTGAAGACCATGGTCCGCCGTGCCATCGTGCACGTTTTTATACTTGCTTCTGGAACTTTGATGATGGTTTATCCTTTTGTCAAAAAGATTGTGTGCTAGAAATCATATCATCCCATAGTATCCTGTGATATTTTTGGTCATACCGCCGGTTCATCATATACCTGGCGTTTCAAACCGAGCAGGGTTATCAAAGCTATGTTATATGAATCAAGGAGCCCCCAAGGGATGTATTTTGAACCGTCAAGGCCGGGTACCAATGTTTGAGCTGTGCTTTGCAACAAACTCTCTTTGGTCCCTGTAACCCGGGCATTAAACCTCTAAGTAGGCCAGAGCTACGCTCATAGGAAGTTAGACTTTTGGCTTGATTGCCGGATTACTAAAGTAATCAGTGCTATGCTCATATAATATTGGCTTGGTAGCCGGACTACCAAAGTAATCAGAGCTGTGCTCATATGAAATTATAATATTGGCTTGATAGCTAGTTTACCGAGGTAATCAGAGCTATGCTCTTATAATATGGGCTTGATAGCCGGATTACCGAGGTAATCAGAGCTATGCTCTTATAATATGGGCTTGATAGCCGGATTACCGAGGTAATCAGAGCTATGCTCTTATAATATGGGCTTGATAGCCGGATTACCAAGGTAATCAAAGCTATGCTCTTATAGTATGGGCTTGATAGCCGGATTACCGTGGTAATCAGAGCTATGCTCTTACGAAGTTATATAAAAGACTCATATTCTTTGAAAGGAAATGACAGAGGCCCTGAATTATCAGGGATGCCGGCTTTATTATATTCATCATAATATATACATTGCCAAAATATGTACATCACAAGAGCCGGTGGCTCAGGTGTAGTAAGGCCGAATATGAGCAATATTCCACGGCCGGAGGGTCTCCTCCTCTGACGTGCGTGAGGCCTTGTGGTCTCGAACATTGATAAGATACACTACTGCAGGATGCTGCTAACGCGACACTACGATCAGACACCCTTCGAGAAACTATGTGCGATGCAATAATCGCAAACGGTGCTGTATGAAAACCGTCAGAAATGATGCAAAACGTTTGCGATGAATGATACATCAAACATGGTTTAGATTATAGTTGCATGTGCGATGAGGGCCATACGGTTGATCTGTACGAACTGTTTGCGATGAGACAGAACAACAGAAACGGGCAGCCATATCAAGGTGTGTGCGATATACGGCATATAGTTCACTCCGATGAACCGTTTGGGATGAGTGAGGTGAACACAAACGATTCGGCGTAACAAGATGTGTGTGATACCCGGCAAACAGGCCGGTAATCAGAATTGTGTGCGATCATTATAGACAACCCATACGGTCTTTTTTTGTGAATTGTGTGCTCGTCAGGGCACATAGTTCAACAAACCAACCTGTTGGCGATAATGTAGAAGATCTCTGTCGAATACATATTACTAACCGTCTGCGATGAGATTGACAGGATAAACAGAGATATATACAGTCTGCTTAATTTAGTCCTTCTTCTTCTTGTTGTTCTTGTTGGATGGCCCTGCGACATCGTCTTGGCGAGGACGCTTCTTGCCACTGACCGTTGGCTTTTCATCGCCGCCGCCATCGTTATCGTCGTTGCTGTCATCGTCGTCCTCCTCCTTGTTCGACCATTCCTCCTCATCATCATCGTCGTCCTCTTCTTCGTCCTCCGACGGCTCCTCGTCCGTCTGGTTGTCGTCTGATGACTCCGGAGGCGGCGTCCCTTCCATGAACCGGATATAATCAAGGTCTGGGCTCGACGCCGGACTCATGGAAGACGAGCGGGATGATTCCGATGTTGACCTATCATCGGGCGCCAGACTGCTGGCCGAACTGTTGTCCTCGCTATCGCTCGACATGGCTGCAGAGTGTGTGCCAGTGTGTAGCGCGGTCTGCCGGGGACGATGAAGATGGTGGACACTTAAGCGAGGTATGCAGAGAAGAGGAACTGCCAATTGAAGCGGGGGTTGACGTATTATCTAACCACTGATATAATCAACCGCAATTATTTGTACCCAGTCGCTCCAAATTCCCGGGGTTGCGCAGGACTCCTATTGGCTATTTGGCTGGTTTCCTTTTTCAGGACAAAAACAAGTAACGAGTTTTGGGATTATGCACCGGTACCGGTACGAACGGAGTAGGACAGTTGGCAAGCAATACATTGAGCTCTTCTTATTGATAAAGCCAGTAATAATCAAACTAGAAAGGAAAAGAAAAAAGACAAAGAATAATATCTGCACGAATCTTGCGTAACATCAATGGCATAGGACCTAGATGTGCATTACTTAGAGCACATCTAGATGTGCTTTAGCAATACTGTCAAACAAAACCCCTAATCATCATTCCAAACAGCGCATAGAACATGGCTAATGCGACAACCACAACTACACATGTTAGTTCCTTCTTGTCTCTTGCTTTCATCTGTTGCCTGTGATTCATCGTACTGATTGTACATTCCAGATCAGCCACTTTCTTCTTCAGCTTTACGTTATCTTCTGCGAGCTTGGTGATAACACTCCGAGCCCTGCCATGCCATTCTTCATCCAGCCAGTTAACAAACGCACAAGCCTCATATCCCTGCCAATGTTAAATTGTATTCTGGATGAGCGATGGCATTAACTGAAGTAAAATGATGAACTTAATTAGCACTAACCTCTAAGGGGCAACTGAGAAACTGCCTGCCAATGTCGAATCCCTCCATGCATACACGTCGAGCGGGAGTGTGCCCATGCACACAACTCAGCTTTTGGTACTTCTCGGTGGCGCAAAACTCGGAGTCGAACTCGTGTTGCGGGAGTCTAGAGTCAAGCTCCGGATCCGGCGGCAGATCACTTTACTAGGGGGGGTCATTCAGGACGGATTCGGCATGGATCTATACTTTGGACATGCTAAAAAATATCGGGATAGATTGGAACCTGACAAGACGATTCGGATCCGTAGTATACCTGCCTTCTGATGACCTTAGGCAAGTGCCCGGTGGCGATACGAGCAGGAGCAGCCGCACCGAAACCATCAGCACCACTCGTCCGCATTCCCCCAATGTCAGCGCCACACGAGGTAATTTGGAGGCTATGTAGGGATTTGGGGGAAATGGGGAAACTGTGGAGATAAGCTAACGGTTGGGAACTACTAATGGCACTACATATATGTTGTATACGACACACTGTTTGTACATGTCGTTTGTGTTGGGTATTACAACGTCACACATGATTTCCGCACCAAACCATGTGAGAAGACAACGTAGGTTAGACACGGTTGCCGTTACATAACCGTATGTGATGTACTACCCTGTCCATATAATTGAGTTACGTGAGATACCGTGTAAACAGCCGCTCCGTAGATATCCGTAAAAAAAAACAGCCGCTCTGCATATAGAGATGGCGGCGGCGGCCTAGGCAGCGGCTACCGGAGAAGAGGTCAATCCTCGGTCGGTGGGCGGTGGCGGCGTCATAAGAGGTCAATCCTCGGTCTGCGGCGGGAGATAGGAGGAGCTCACCCATAGAGGTCGGCAGCGGCGTGATTCGAGCACATCCATCGCGGTCGATGGAGGGATAGTGGAGGTCGAACTTCAGGCGGCAGCCGCACTAAGCTTTGCTCCTCGACCCTGCTGTCTCGGCGTGCCGCCGCATCGCGCTTGTCTGTCTGCTGGGTGGAGGTCGCTGCGCGGCTAATTAATTAAGGTATTCTTTTCATGAATGGCTTAATTAAGGTATTCAATTCCTAAGTGTAGTGTTGTACTAGTACTCTGCGTGTAAATTGACTGGCCATTAATTTTTGTCATTGCACGTCTGGATAACAACATGGAGCGCCCTCAGTAGTTATTAAAATAAAACCTTGTGATTTATGCACGCATCTCTAGGCAGCAGTTAATACGTGTATTAATGTTGTTGTTTTGTTTTTAATTACCATTCGTGTGCTGCAGATGGAACGATCTCGATGGATGAAGAATCGGAAAACCGCAGATTTTATCAGTGGCGTGACAGAGTTCATGAATTTGGCTGAAAGTACAAAGAGGAGAATTGGTGATGCGGATTACATCCTGTGGCCATGTACTGATTGTGCCAATACAGAGTCACATGAAGTTGCAGATGTCCAGATGCACTTAGTCTCTAGGGGATTCATGGATGGATATACACGTTGGACCAGACACGGTGAAGAGGAGGTCATGGATGAAGATACCCAGGGCAGCGAGATGCCAAACCCCGATCAGTGTCACATGGATGTTGAATCTAACATCGGGGCAGAGGCATCAAGCTACCAATGGAACACCGGAAAGCCGAAACGCCCACTGGAAAACCAAGACGCCCACGCAGATGACGACGATCTTGATATGCCAGATTTTGCTGCTATGATTGCAGATTTCGAGGGCCCAGAAAAGGATATGATTGGGTACAAGGATCTGCCAACCATTGATGTGGACTCCAAGAAAGAATTGTATCCAGGTTGCAAAAAGAAATATTCCAGGTTGAGTGCCACCCTGGCGCTTCTCAGATTTAAAGCAGCAAACGGTCTATCAAACAAGGGCTTCACAGAGATCTTAGGTATTTTCGATATTCTTCCCGAAGATAATGTGCTCCCCAGAAGCACGAATGAAGCAAAGAAAATTGTTTGCCCATTGGAACTTGAAGTACAGAAGATACACGCTTGTGTGAATGATTGTATATTGTACCGTGGTGAGTACAAAGATTTTCGTGCATGTCCCACTTGCAAGCATGCACGATACAAGCGCAGGAGAGCAAAGGAAAAGTACAAATTGGACGACGAGATCAAGGTAGGAGTCCCGCTCAAGGTTGTTTGGTACTTGCCTTTAATTCCAAGGTTGAGGCGTTTGTTTGCAAACCCTAGAGAGGCAAAGAGGTTGCGGTGGCATCATGATGAGCGAATTGCGGATAGGTTTATGAGGCACCCGAAAGATGGGGCTCAGTGGGAATTAATCGACAACAAGTTTGAAAAATTTGCCAAGGATCCTAGAAGTATAAGGCTCGGGGAGTGTACTGACGGGATGAATCCTTTTGGCGATATGAGCACCAATCACAGGACATGGCCAGTGCTTCTGTGCATATATAACCTAGCTCCTTGGTTGTGTATGAAGAAAAAATACATTATGATGTCAATGATTATCCAAGGCCCGAAGCAACCTGGAAATGACATCGACATTTACTTTCAGCTACTGGTAGAAGAACTGCTGACAGTGTGGATAGATGCGCCTACTGTAAAATGTTATGATGCTTACAGAAAGGAGATTTTTGATCTACATGCGATGCTGGTGCACACCATTCAAGATATGTCGGCATTAGGCAACACATCATGGCAGAAAACAAGGGGAGATGTAGGGTGTGTCACATGCATGGATAGGACAGCTAGCAGAAGACTTCCCAACTCGCACAAAATAGTGTATTTGCGTCATCGTAGGTTCTTGCGGATGGATCACCCATACCGAAAGATGAAAGCTGAATTTGATGGTACGATAGAGGCAGGTGTGGCCCCAAGACCCTATGAAGGGGAGGTGGTCCACAACATGGCTAAAAAAATTAATGTTGTGCTTGGCAAGAACCACCCTTTGATGGTGAAACTAACACCCAAGGATCAAGTGTTTAAGAAGAAATCGGTGTTCTGGAAATTACCTTACTGGGAGATTCTACGTGTACGTCACTGCATCGATGTCATGCATGTAGAGAAGAACGTATGTGAAAGCATCCTTGGTACTCTGCTCAAGATTAAAGGTAAAAGAAAGGATGGTGACGGTTCACGGCTCGATATGCTTGCTGATCAATCACAACGCAAGAGTGAAGCAGAAGATGATGACAAATTCATCAAAGCTCGCCAGAGTTACAATTTCAGTACAAAAGAAGCAACACAGTTCTTCACCTATTTGTTGTCAGTTAAGACACCCTCTTCCTACTGCGCAAACATCAGAAGTCTCGTGGATGTGAGCTCAGGTAAAATGAAGTTGGGACACATGAAGTCACATGATTGCCACGTAATGTTGACACAAATCCTCCCGGTGGCCATCAGGAATCTGATGGACAAAGATATAAGAAACACACTCATTGACCTCTGTGATTTCTTCAACAAACTATGGCAGAAAGTTGTAGATCCTGAAGAGTTGGATAATATGCAAGATGATATTGCAAGAATATTGTCCAACCTAGAGATGTTTTTCCCACCGTCATTCTTTGATGTCATGGTCCATCTCACTGTGCACCTTGTCGACGAGATAAAGTATTGTGGTCCTGTGTTTCTTCGCAACATGTATCCCTTCGAGCGGTTCATGGGAATACTGAAGCGCTTTTGTCGGAACCGAAACCATCCAGAGGCAAGCATCCTACAAGGTTATACCGCGGAGGAGGTGGTTGAGTTTTGCACCGAATACATGAAACAAAGACCTATAGGTTTGCCCCTCTCTCGCCACGAGGGAAGGCTGAAAGGTAAGCCGGTCCTTGCTGGCACGCAAATGGCTGCACCCGGAGAATTGGCAGAGAAAGCCCATTTGACGGTACTGCTTAACAGCCCAGTTCTCATCGCTTATGCCGAAGAACACTTGGCGGAGATACGCCAAAGCTTCTTACCAATGGTGCCTTCATCAGAAGTGGAGATGAAGGAGCACACTAAGAAGTACGCCGAATGGCTGAAGAATCGTTTGGCACAAGGATCCATCGATGACATTGCTACGTGGTTGGCACAAAAGCCATCACCTACGGTGTTGACGTACCAAGCATATGACATAAATGGATACACGTTCTACACTGAGGAACGTGATAAGAAGACCTCGTATCAGAACAGCTCTGTTCGAATAGAATGCATGACTGTAAATGAAGCTGATAAAAGGGTATACTATGGAACCATCAAAGAGATTTGGGAGCTTGACTATGTGAAAGTTAAGGTGGCATTATTCAGGTGTGCATGGATCCCTCTTGGTCAGGTAAAGATTGATGAGTACAGGAAGACCTGTGTTAACAGGACAATGATGGCATATCACGCGGACCCATTCATTCTTGCCAGCGATGCTACCCAGATTTTCTTTGTGGAAGACCCCTTGCATAAGAATGGCCATTTAGCGATGCATGGGAAGAGAAGGATACTGGGTGTCGATGATGTCGCCGATCAGGACGAGTACGATGAATTTGATGAGTTGCCAGCCAAGGGATCGCGCACCAGTGCAACAAAAGAAGCGTAAAATCATCAAAAACCCCAAGTTCATTCGGGGTCAACTTAATGATCCCAGTTCCCCCATGTACATGGGAATTAAGCCGTAAGACTAGTCTTTATGCCTACCCTGCAACTTAATTCGTTCAATTTAGAACTGTCGCGTGTACTGAATTTGTGAGTTATGCCTGGTTTTCTGTTGATCTAAGAACCGTTAATATGTTGACCTTGATATGCTGTCAGCTCAGGCAATGAATATGAACTATTTTTTGTTATAATAATAATAATAATATAATTATATCATAGAGGTAGCACACTCAATCAATCTCACTACAGTATGTGTGAACAAAAATATGCAATCTAGTTTGCGAATAGCACACGGTTCGTTGATGAAAGCCGTTTGCCGACCAAACCCCGCCACCCCGCCCACGATCTGAGTCGTGCTTTCTGATTGGCCAGAACCCAAACCCCACGGATCGTACGTCTGCACCGTTGGATGCTCCCAGATCGAACGGCGATCCTCATCCCTTTCGACAGCACATGCAGTTCCGGTTGTAATTTTATTTTTATGCACAAAATGCATGTTAATCTCAAAAAATGTCTTAAATATAGCTAACGATGCCTGAAATGCGCCAGAAAATCAAACCCGTGGTATAATGGTGATTACGTACCGTGGAAATTTTTATGAGGCCAAACGATGAAGTCACCGACCACAGGAGTTTGAATTGACACGTCTCCTTTTGGAAAACCATGATCCTTCATGTGAGATGCTCTGGTTTGGAAGGAGCGGTCATCAAAACTTGTGCCAAACTTTACCAATTTTTTCCACGGGGTCATGAGAGCACGCCACAGGCACACATCGATTTTGATGATGTCCGAACTCCATCTGAATTTTCTGTAATTAAAATACCAACTAGGCCTATGCCAGTAGCCACACCTCGCGGCCGAAATGTTTGAAACTTCTCACCGCTTCTCGAACAAACGGATGAAAACTCACAAAGCGACGCACAAATGATCTGTACAAGTTTGCTAGGCTGATAGTAAGGGGGTATCATAGCTAGTATCATGCATGCCAACTAGGCAATTTTGATGAGCTGTCATAGAATTAATTAAATGAAGAAAGAGAGGGTTAAGTATCATATCATGAAACCGTATCATAATAAATGTTATGCTACTATGTGTCATGCATGGCACTATAAATAAAGTACTACATATGATACTAGCTACTGTATGATACTATGCATTAGAGCAAGTAAGTACACAATAGAGTGACATAATTAAGACTAGTGACAATGGGTAGTAACATAGAATGTTACTAGTCTATCTACCTCTATAGTGGGGAGTAACATATGTGTAGTAACATGCAACACTTCATTTATTAGGCTATAGACTCATCTTGCCTTGAGATGTGTGATGTTACTCAGACTAGCCACAATGGATAGTAACATAGACTAGTAACATGCCCATGTGTTACAAGTCTATGTTACTACCTCTATATAGTGGGGAGTAACATATATGTGTGGTAACATGCAACACTTCATTTATTAGGCTATAGACACATCTCGCCTTGATATGTACATGTGATGTTACTCATACTACTAGTAACTAGCTATATTACTACTTTCCTCTCTTTCTTCATTTATTGCTTGCCACATCATCTACTTAATTTATCTAGATATGTGTGATGTTACTACCTATGTTACTCCCATTGTGGGTAGTCTCATACTATAGTAAGAGTATACCCACAGTGGGAGTAACATAGGTAGTAACATCACACATATCCACTTTCCTCCATTTCTTCACTTATTGCTTGCCACATCATCTATTTTATCTAGATATGTGTGATGTTACTACCTATGTTACTCCCACTGTGGGTAGTCTGGCTATAAGGAATATAATAATATATATGTGCTTATTAGTTGGAGGAAAGAGAAGAGAAGCGGGCTCTTGGTTAGTAGAGCCAGCTGCAACACGAGACCTAGGACACTTTGCGAGGATGTAAGGTGGGCCAACTATTGATAAACTAGTACGTATATAAAACTTATTATTGTACATGCCCACTAAGAGGTTGGCTGTATATGACATGGCAACTTCTTATAGCCGACCCTTGGCTGTATTATTAACCATGCTCTTACTGAGGTAGCTAGTATATCATAGATGACTAGGTAGTATCAGACTAGCCACAGTGGGAGTAACTTCAGTAGTAACACCGACTCCAACTCAGCAAACTTGCTTATGTGGCAATAAGTTAATGAAGAGAGAGATAGTTTCAGTAACTTAGCTAGTTACTGTAGCATCACATGTCCCAATGCAATATGAGTCTGTAACCTAAGAAATGAAGCTTTGCATGACACTACACTTATGTTACTACCCACTATGAAGGTAGTAACATATATAGTCTAGGGATATGTGTATGTTGCTAGTGTACTACTCTCCATGGTGGCTAGTCTCATACTCCCTCCTTTCCGGTTTAGGCTGGTTGTAATGGTATTATCATAAGAAGTATCATGCATGCCAACTAGACTTTCTGGATGATTTGGCACACAAGAGAGGATGTGGTATCATATCATGATACCGTGTCATATTAAATGTTGTACTACTACTTTGTGTGATGCATGACAATTAGTAAGGCAACCTAAGATGTTAACTTATAATACTATGCATTACGGAAGTAGTATCCTAGCTACACTATCATATATATGCATGCATGATACAAATAGTATATATATATAATACTCCCCATTACAACCAGCCTTATAGGCTCAATTCATAAATACGGTCATCTATGATATATATACTCCCTCCGTAAACTAATATAAGAGCGTTTAGGTCACTATTTAGTAATCTAAACGCTCTTATATTAGTTTACAGAGGGAGCTAGTACTACTCTATGATACTATATATGCACTATGAAGGTACGTACGTAGTATCATACACTAGTATCATATGCATGATACTATATATATAGTATATGATACGGGAAAATTTTGTTTTTGCCACTCTAGATTTTGCCAATTTTCCTTATGCCATTCTAGATTTTGACATTTCACTTTTGTCACTCTTAGCTTTTGACAATTATCACAATTGCCATTTTGTGGCAAAAGCAAAATAATTTTATTTCATTTTTGCCACTCTTAGCTTTTGAAATGTATCACAATTGCCACTCTGAAAATTTTGCTTTCGCCACGGGAATGGCATTTGTGACAATTGTCAAAAACTAAGAGTGGCAAAAGTGAAATGTCAAAATCTAGAGTGGCATAAGGAAAATTGGCAAAATCTAGAGTAGCAAAAACAAAATTTTCCCGTATGATACTCCCCACTATATAAGGCTGGCCATAGTGGTGGTATCATAGCTGACGATGTCATGCACTCGGAAATAGCAAGTATGGTGATGTGGCAAAGAATTAAATATATATAAAGAGGGTTAGAGTAACATATAGTAGGTAGATACCGTATCATGTTAAATGCGATGCTAATTTGTGGCATGCATGGCAATAAATATGATCTATATATGATACTATACTCTATGTATTATACTCTCCACATACTCATGATTTCTTACCGTGGAAAAAAATTGGAGGCGAAACGATGAACTCATGTTTTCATTCGAACAAAAATATGATGTTAGGTAATGTAAATGTTTTCAAAGAGCACACGGTTCACTCACGAAAGCCGTGTGTCCACTAAACCATGGCCGATGCACCCCCACCCCTCTGCCACGCGCGCGATCTGAGTCGTGCGTTCTGATTGGCCAGAACCCAAACCCCACGGATCGTACGTCTGCACCGTTGGATTCTCCTTGATCGAACGGTGATCCTCATCCCTTTCGACAACACATGTACATGTTTTCAAATAGCCCCTCCCCCAAAAAATGTTTTCAAATAGCACACGGTTCGCACACGAAAGCCGTGTGCCTACCAAACTGTGGCCGATGCCCCCCACTCGCTGCGCGCGCGATCTGAGTCGTGCGTTCTAATTGGCCAGAACCCAAACCCCACGGATCGTACGTCTGCACCGTTGGAGGCTCCCAGATCGAACGGCAATCCTCATCCCTTTCGATAGGAAATGCAGTCCGGCTAGGAATTGATTTATATGCCAACATGCACGGTAAATGCCAAAAAATGTCTTACATATAGCACACGAGACCTGAAATGCGCCAGCAAATCAAACCCGTGGTAAAATTGTGGTTGGTTTACGTGTGAAAAATTTAGAGGCGAAACGATGAACTCACGTCTTCATTTCAAAATTAGTATGTCTTCATTTCAAACAAAGTTATTCTGTTTGTGCACACGAGCGCTTAGAGGCAACCGTTTGCATAGGCCTTTCCGCACGTGCGGCGACCAGCGATATTTTTCACGTTTTCACCTAGGCCGCCAACACCCCCCCCCCACCGTCCGCCCGCGTTTCACTCAACTAGTACACCCAATCTCCTTCGCCAGCTCCCCCTCCCCCAGATCCACAGCAGAACCCTCCCCGGCGGCGCCGTGCTCACCCCGGCCGTGTGCCCGCTCTTCGGCGTCAAGCCTACCTCCACTGTCGTTCCCAACACGCGGCGGCCCGCGCCTCGCCGTCTTCGTTTGCTCGCCAGCCACCCTCGACCATATCGATGCAGTAACCCTCGGCTCTCCTGTGGTCCGGCCAGGTTTGCATTAAGAAGCCTGTTAGTTACTGCTCTCCATCGTGGTGAGGCATATTTCCTCGCAATCCCTCTTCCAATTTCGTTCCGTATGTTCCCAAATTGGCTATAAAATAACGGAGAGCGTATATATGTTCATTATCTACCTTCCTTACTACATATAAGCTGTATTTGTTCCGATAAGTTACTGCCTATTTACATATCGCGGGCGCCCGAGTCACACAAACTTAACAAATTAGCCGTACATTTTCTAAATTATTGCATGGCATGTTTAGAAAGCATGATACCAAGTTGTTAGTTTTATGCTTATCCTCCTTTCCTGAGTTTCGCATTTGTTCTCTGTAGATGCCGAGTAGCAGCGACATCACTTATTCAGGCCATGTATCTTCGTCTGATTCGGACAACCCTAGGTCTTCAGCAGATTGTGAGGGATCAAGTAGTCTTGAACGGGATAGAGCTGCAGCAATTACCCTTCCGGTCAGGACACGGAGGAACGCTCCAAGGAAGCTCGCACACTAGCCTAAAGGTGTATATGAAGTAACCGAGATTGATTTAATGTCCTGGGCTCCAACTAAACCAGATAAAGCATGCATGAGGTTCAGGAGTGTGTGTGGATTTCACTACAAAAAAATACACTTCCGTGATGATACGTGTTTGTCACAGTAGGTCGCGTTTTTTGTCATGCATGTACATCCATGACAAATTTATGACAGAATCAAGATAGTCATACCTGTGCTGTCGTAGAAGTGTTCCATGACATTACCAAAATTATCATCACGGAAGTGTCCACTTCCATGACGATAAATCGCGCGTCACAGAGGTGCTTTCGTCAAGGGTGACCGACACGTGGCATCCACCGTAATGGAACGTCGTTAAGCTATCGGGTCGGGTTTTGGATCCGATAACCCGTTAACAGCCCCGACCAATGGGGATTTTCCACGTGTAAAATCATCATTGGCTGGAGGAAACACGTGTCGGCTCATCGCTGGGACAGATGTCATCCACTCATTGGACAGAAGGCGCCTATGATACGTCGACACGTGGCACGGCCCAACAGAGGCCCATTCCTGTGAAAAGGCCGGCCCGTTTGACTTGGTCAAAAGGTGGCGGGCCGGCCCATGGAAAGCCTGTTAACGGCCTGTTCGCATATAGCCCATTTACAGCCCGCTAACCCAAGGCCCGTTACGCCCTATTCGAATTAGGCCCAGTAGCGTCATCTGGGCCATCCAATATGATTCCAGCCCGTTTTCACTTCTGGCCCATGTATGGCCCATGACGTCTTTCGGCCCATATGAGGCCCTATGTAACTCTTGGCCTATTAACGGCCCGTGGTGAAACTGGCCCGTAATGAACAGTGTATCACTTTACACCCATTAACGGCCCGTGGTGAAACTGGCCCGTAAAGAACAGTGTATCACTTTATACCCATTAACGGCCCGTTATTCCGTTGGGCCGTTTCCAGCCCATGTTATCTTTCGGCCTTCTCAGAGCCCATTTATTCTTGGGCTATTTTCCAGCATTCGTTTACTTACGGCCCGTTACTGTCATTTTCTGCTTGTGGGCCAAATTCAGCCCGTGGTTACAGTCGGCCCGTTTGTGGTCCGTTAATACGTTGGGCCGTTTTCATAGCGTCATCAAATACGGCCTATTAACGATGGCCCGTTATGGTCGGCCCATGAACGGACGATTCCAACTCTAGCCCGTTTACGGCCAGAATGCGGTCTGTTTGGCCCATGTTTGGCCAATCGATCATACGGCCCGTATAAGGCCCATTGATGATACGGCCCGTAGAAGGCCCATTGTTTCTACGGCCCGTAGAAGGCCCATTGTTTCTACGGCCCGTAGAAGGCCCACTGTTTCTACGCCGTAGAGGCCCTGTTTATACGGCCCGTAGAAGGCCCACTGTTTCTACGGCCCGTAGGAGGCCCAGTGTCACTACAGTAAATATTAGCCCATGGTTATTGTGGCCTAGTTTTAAAAAATAGGTTATTGCAGCCACTAGCAAACCGCAGAAAAAGAACTGCACTGACTACAAGCAAACAAATAAACAAGACAACAAGGAAATAAATAAGCAAGCAACTTACACTAGGCTATCACGGCTATTACACATATTACATCCACTGGGCATCAAAGTTCGCCACCAGTGCAAATATAGGGAACACAGCAGCATATAAACGCCGCAGCAAAACAAGTCCAGAACTGAAACCACTTCAGAAGAGCTCAAGAAACAATATCCTGGGTACCCATAATGCTGGCAAGATGCTTAGCAAGCTTATTAACTTTCTCTTGTTTGGCGCTTAAGTCCTCCAGCGCTTGCTGTTGCACCAGAAAGTATGCATCTGAATTCTGCAGGGACTTCCTCAGTCCTTCGGCTTCCTGTCGCATAACATCTGATCGATGTCTTTCAACTTGAAGTTGAGACTCAAGAAGCCGAACTGATTCAGGCAACGAGTTCGAAGAGCTGGTGCCAGCAGTGGTAGCCAGTAACTCGAACACTACATCAAGACAGGACTTTGGGGTTGTCTCAGTGTCTTCAATATAGTTTTTATCAGCTTTCTTGGAGACCAACAGGGATGTCTCACTATCTTGAACCTTATCTGCATTACTTCCTTTACCATTGCATAACAGGGTACTCTTCTCCAATATTTTATCCGCGTTCTAAAAGAGAAACAAACAAACACATCTCAGGTTTACAATGTAGTATATGAAACTCATTTTGGTAAACCAGTTCAGTAGTAAGGTGGACAGGATAACAGCATGAAACAAACATATATCTATGTAGTATGGTCACTGTATGGTCTATATCATTCTAGTTTATGTTGCCAAATCAAGATAGATACAGTTCGAATCATATCTATTTAAGACAAAGCAGCATAGACAGAATATAAGTGTGGGAAACTACACAGCAATAACAACACTTGTAATGTGCATGGCATGAGAACATAACTGTTTATTCAATTGAAACTGAAATCAACATAGAGCAAGTTACAACAGCAAACAGCCAAACACGTTGAAGAAACAGGTTTAAAACATACCTGTTGCGCCATTGGAGTTTCAATTGCATCCTTCAAATTTGAAATTAGTTGGTATCAGTAAATACAGTGATGCAAGAGCAAAGTAGTATGAACCATAGCTACGGAACCTGACCTGAGAACAATTCTTCTTCTGCTTTAAGCGTTGACTTCGGGTTCGGAGTGGTGGTCCTCGTGATTTGGGCACTGCAGTTGCCTTACTAACTGCTCGTGTTTGGGTGCTCTGTGGTGGAGACGGTGCTGTGTCAACGGGAACTGGGTGTCTATCTGCTGGGGTTGGGGTTAGAAGGGGTGTAGCTGGTTCTCTGTCCAACTGGGTAGGGGTACAATCTGCATGAGTGTGGGTTATGTGTGGTGGGGCTGGTTCTTGGGCAAGTACAACCGTGGTTCTATCTGCATCGACAGGTAGCACGATCTTTTCTGAAGACCGTGTTTTTACTCCCACAGATACTGCCATCACTCCCTCCAATTGAAATGGCTGATAAACAAGAAAAGTAATTGAATGTACAGACATTGTAAGATAGACAGGTGCAATGGATAGTAGGGAAGAAAACAGGGCATGAAATAATTCACATTTATGTTGTCTAAGCAAACAGAATAGCAGGACATAATTTCACATATATGATGGCTAATTAAACAGGATAGCATGACACAATTTCACATGTATGATGGCTAACTAAACAGGATAGAATGACATACTTCAAAATATGATGACTATGTAAACAGGATGACATGATATAACTATACGATGTGTCTATTAAAGTGGTTGGCATGCCATAAATCACAAACATGCCGTCGATGGAAACATGATGGCATGATATAATTCACGGATAGAATGACATAATTTAAAATATGATGACTATGTAAACAGGATGAGATGATATAACTATATTATGTCTTTAGAAAATGGGTTGGCATGCCATAATTCAGATACATGCTGTCTATGTAAACATCATGGCATGACATAATTCAAATATATGATTTATATACTAAGGAAGTGAGCAGAGGGCAATCGCATATATGATGTGTCAACTAAGGAGATGGCATTCAATATTGTGTATATGATGTAAAAACTAAGCATTGCAATACAACATATGCATTATATGAGTAATATAACCCTGCCAAGTTTGAGCATACACCTCAGGGGGATAATAGGACTGGTCATCTGCCTCTGAATCCTCCTCTGAAGAGCTATCTGTAACCAGCAAGATATCTGCTTCAGCAGGTAGCATTGTCTGCTCTGAAGACCTTGTTTTCACTCCAGATTTCTCCATCACCAATTCAAATGGCTGATGCACAGGAAGAGCAGTTGAATATACAAACATTGTCGACAAAAGCAATGAGAAATACAAAAAAAGGACGGCATGATATAATTCACATATATGACGCTTGCCTAAACAGCATGGCATTGCATAATTCACATACATAATGCCTTGCAACAAGATAACATTGCATAATTCACATATATAATGTCTTGCAACAAGATGGCATTGCATAATTCACATATATGGTAATTAGACACTAAACAGGTGGCATTCACACAAAGCATGTCTAAACTAAGCAAATGACATAGCAATGCAAGATACCATACGCACGATATGAGCAACATAACCCTGCCAAGTTAGGGCATGCACCTCGGGGGGGGGAATATGACTGGTCATCTGTCTCTGAATCCTCCTCTGAGGAGCTATCGGTAACCAGCAAGACATGCGCTTCGTCAGATAGCATTGTCTGCTCTGAAGACCTTGTTTCCACTCCAGATTTTTCCATGACCGTGCCGAATGGCTGATGCACAGGAAGAGTAATTGAATGTACTAAAATTGTTGACAAATTTAACACGTAATAAAAAATGATGGCATGATATAATTCACATATAAGATGACTGGCTAACCAGGGTGGCATTGCAAAATTCACATATATGATGCCTGGCTAGACAAGATGGCATTGCATGATTCACATATACGATAAAGAAACTAAACAGATGGCATTGACACAAAGCATGTCTAAACTAAGCAGATGACATCTTTAATGTATACAGTAAGCAATGCAAGGCACCATATGCATGATATTACCAACATCAGCATGCCAAGTTAGAGCGAAGACCTCATGGGGTAAATAGGAGTGGTCTTCTCCTTCTGAATCCCCCTCAGAACAGTTATCTTCCTCTTGATTACGATCCGAAATGGGTGGAGGGGGGCTGCCTTTGCGCCCACCATGGAACGACGTCTGCATGAAATTTTATTGCCACGCAAGGCTCGTCTCTTTTGCTCTACATGATCAGTTCCATTGTGTACAATAACTGGCATGCATAGGAATAAAACATAGTGAGATTATGTAAGGAGTGCATGCACAAATCCAGAGTGATGGTAGCAAACTGTGGATAGACCCAAAACCAATGATAGCAGGCAGATAATAGCTTTAGTTAAAAAATACAGATAATGGCTCCTTTAATGTTTGTTTGCACCCAACATGAAACTCATAGTAGACACCGGAGATTAACCAGATAGTAGACAGATAGTACTGATTGCTGCCCCAATATGTACCCCACAACCATTTAAAAACTCAAGTTTCAGCATTAGTTTGGACCTGACTCGGAGTCTAATAGGTGAACACGACGATAATGTAGCATGTCATCATATTAAGCGACGCATAACGTAAGCAGACACGGAAGAGTGCGACCTCTCTTGCGGACCCGTGTAGTCCTCAAGGTCATCTGCTCAGTTGATGATGGTAATGCAGTTGCCGTGGCTGCCGGCGGCGGGGAAGAAGATCTGAGGCGGCGAAAGACAGTCTGGAGAGCGGATCCCTGCTGTGGTGAACCCTTCCGTCGTTGGAGCAGCTGAGCTGGGGTGGAACACAGCGCCGCAGGAGCAGGACAAACCACACAAGGTTTTCTTTGACACATATCTGTAACAGAAGTAATTGAGTAAGGGCTTGTTTGAATTTGAGGATTCTAACAATGCAGGGATAGGAAATAGACAGGAATAGGATAGGAATGCACGTGCAAAACAGAGAATTTAAAAACACAGGATTTCTGCCAATCTGGGTGTTTGATTCACAACAATTGGAAGATCACAGGATGCAAAAAAGCATGGTGAGATTAAGTCAAACCACAAGAAAATGTACGGTTATAATGCTATTATGCTACTATCTCTTAGTCTTGTGCTTGATGAATAGGAATATGAAAAGGAGGAGAAGTGGAAATTAGAATTCCTACGGTTTTTCTTTCAAGGAGACACTAAAGGAACAAATCCTACAGTTTTCCTTTGCTCCATTCCTTTGCACCAAATTCATGAAAAGTAGTACCATAGGAAACTTTCCAATTCCGATGTTTTTCATTCACTTTTCCTTTCAAGCACTGGCGATTCTAGTAGGCAGGCTTGAGCAAGGAAAATCCTACACTAAAAAAATGTTTTTGTGCTACTTCTATTACTTTGGACCCAGGCCACTGCCATACTAGCTCAACTCCCAGGCCCATCGACAAATGCACAGCTCAAACGCGCAGAGATAAATAATGATGGCGTTCAAGAGAGTCCATCACGGATAGCTAAGTTGCCTGGTACCTCACTGCTTGTCATATAGTAGGATAAAATAATCGTATTTCCCGTTACTACGAGTGCTCAGTGGACAATATATATAACATGTAGAGTAAAAAAGAGATGCAACAAGTGTACAACCTCTTTGGCGAAGCCATGTCGATCTCAGCGTGATTGGGTTGGCCGGTGAGGATGCTCCGGCTGACTTGGCTGTCGGAGGAGGGGAAGAAGATCTTAGGCGTCTGGAGATGGAGCCCGAGGTACTGCTCCGCTGTGATGGAGGGTTTCGTCGTTGGAGCAGCTCCGGTGAGTTGTACGACGCCGAGGCTGAAGCAGGACAAGAGAGACAACGAACAACGTTAACCTGAGTGGAATTCTAATAGCATCTCCAATACATGACGTAAAATACATAACCACAAAGTGCTAGATGTAAAATACATCAGCCGCTCATCTCTGAACTTAACTGTCGAAACTGAATTTAACTGTCGAAACTGAACTTAACTGTCGAAACTGAACTTAACTGTCGAAACTGAATTTTGCTGTCGAAACTGAATTTTGCTGTCGAAACTGAACGCACTAGCAAGGTGAGGCTACACGTCGGTCGACTGACTTTTTCATCTCTGGTCAGTCGATTTTGCAGCCGTTGGATACGAAATCAAGGGCCTGCGGTTCATCTTCAACCTCCACCCCCCTGAGCCGCCAGCCACCACCGGCCAAACAGCAGCCCCCCGCCGCCCGCGGCCGGCGGTGCGCCGCCCCGCCCGCCCCGAAAACACTCCCCACCGCCGGTCCGCCGCCGCCCCGGCCATCCCTCTAGGCCCCCCCCGTGCCGAGCTTTTTCTCCGGCGATCCCCACGCCACCGCCCCGCCAACGCCCCGCCACCGCCGGCGACCACCGCCCCCATCCTGAACCCTAAGATAGATAGTGGGGTACCTCTCCGGCGAGCCCCCCTCCCCGCTGCGGCTGGTTCTTCCTTCACCCCGGCGAGCCCCCCCACCCCCTGAAAATCGACTGACCCAAAAGTCGATTCAGTCGACTGAAGTGTAGCTAAATCGGAGCAGCATCGCAAGCAAGAGCAAGAGCGAGAGCAGCAGCGCGAGCAAGAGCAATAGCAAGAGCAGACCAGGCAGGGGACCGAGAGCAAGAGCAGAGCAGCAGCGCGAGCGAGAGCAGCAGCAGCTCCTACTGATGTGGACGTCGCCGCCGAGGGAGCGACGCCGTGGAGGAAGTGGCCGGCGACGCCGCCGTGGATGGAGCCGCGCCGTGTCGGCTCGGGACCGAGCGCCGGCAGCACCGTGAGATCGAATCAAGAAGAAAATGCGGCGATTAGTGTACAACCTCTTTGGTGGCGCCGATTAGGCCGCAGCTTCATCCGAGGAAACGGTGATGATGATGCTCTTCCGGTGGTGCAGGTGAAGACGGCGGTGTGGGAATGGAGGTGGCGCGAAAGACGAGGGGAACGTCGGGGCAGCTCCTTGGAGGTGGAGGACGGGGTGGCTGAACCGGCGGGACGATGAGATCGACGACGGATCCTCATCCGGTACGGTGGATGAGGGACGTCGAGGTGTTGCTGTGGACGACGTCGTCGGGGAAGAGGCTCCGGCTGGGTGGCGGACGGAGCAGGGTGTGGGGTTTCGTCGCGGGTTTTCGCGGCCTCGGTGTACGAATGGGTGGGCGGATGGGATGGCAGTGGGGAACCATGGCTTAGAGACGCGCTTGTCCGAAATGTGGGGTAAGTTACGAAAGTACCCCCACCGATTTGAGGCGGTTCTTTCGGTTCAGGGGTACCACGGGCATTTCGCGTGTCGGGATTTCACAGGAGGTGGGAGTTTTCGCGCGCGTTGTAATTTCGGAATAGCAAGGCGCGGGTTGAGATGGAGGGAGTTGTCGGAGCACAACGAGACAAAGATATATCTTAAATATTTCGGGCTAACAAGGCGCGGGTTGAAGAGGCGGGAGTTTCGCAGCACGATAGACAGAGACGCTAGCTTGAATTTTCGGCATAACAAGGCGCGGCTTGAAATTTCGGAAGAACAAGCTTAACGTGTACCCAAAAAAAGACAATTTGCACCTCAACACGCACAACACACACACAAACACCATTTAGACTAGAGTAAGGTACACGTGCATTGCACGCATGAGATTTGGCAACCAAATTATGAATAAATACCACATTATAGCATGCAAGCTTTGAGTCATATATGCATGATGTAGATGTTCGTTTAATTCTTATAGTTCATTTCATTCAAAATCATCTAGTTTTTATAAGAAAGCTAATCTATTTTAAGATTCATGGAATTGTGCGTCGTAAGACATAAAGTAAAAACAAATAATGGCAAATCATGTAGAAAAACATTTGGGCAATTCTGATACGGAAGATTCTAGAACAAATAAGAAGTGCTTGTGTTTTGATGTTTGTGCATTATGCTTAAGTTCAACCATGGAGTCTTCTAGATTATACATGTGGCGAAATCTGGTGGAATCTAGATGATATCCAACGGTCAGTAGTGCTCAAATTTGCCATCTTTGGACCATCGGATTCGCCTCATCCAACGACCATCTTTCAAAGTTAAAGTTACCCTCACACAATACAAAAAAATATAAAATATAATATATATATAGAGGTATAGATATAGATATGTGATGCGAAAGCCGCCCATCATCTCCAATTAGAATAGTGTGTCCATGCACGGATGTGACGTGGCCAAATGATGTCTGCCATCGGTATCTCAAATTCAAATTAGTCTGACCTTGTTCAATGTGTATACATTACAACATGCTCGTTTCCAAACCACACCGCGCAGATCTCCGTTATATTCATGCATGCATGGGTTTCAAACATCAGGATCTCTTATTCAAATATTTGAATTCAACTTTACATTGATTATGACCTCACCTATTCTTTTACATCCACACAGTAGTCTTCTCTTTATAATTGTACCACTAACTTTTTCTCGTGCATGCATGCACACACACTACCAGTCGGCATTATCCATCGCACGCATGCAATCTTTTTCTTCAGGTCGGTCTCCCATGAAGGCACACACCCACACACATCCCCCTCTCCATCATATCGGGAATTCTTTATCTCTCATGCGTGCATGCGCAACGATCGATGTTCCTCTATGTATGTGTGTATATAGCTAGGTCTTTCATAGTTTTCCACACAAACCGATCAATCGATATATCCAGTGAGGTCTCACCCTCTTTCCCACGTCCACATCGATCAATCTATACCTCTCTATATAGGATTAACATATATAGCTAATACACCCACATTAATTATATATCCAACGTCCCCCTCTCATCATCCATGCCTTCCGCTTCATCTCTCAGACGCGTGCACAATGACGAAGACAGGGGGCAGTAAGGGCCCTGCCCCCCTCCCCCCCTAACATCACTATATATCGAGGCTAATATGAATGTGATCATTAGACAATTGCTGCTAAAAATGGTTTAAGTTCATGAATTGACCCTCCTCGTAAAGGATTAGCAATGCTTGGGCCCCTAGCTCATTTATTTTTCATGGCTCCGCCACTGTGCGCAACAGCGCACGTGTTCGCCCCCTCTCTCTAAATATCGATCTCGCACTTGTGCATTCCTTCATAGTCTCCCTCCACTCGGCCCCTCGCACCATCTTCTAGCCCCCACCGGATTTTGCCACATGTACAATCTAGCAGACTCCATGGTTGAACTTAATAATGCACAAACCTCAAAACAACAGTGGTTCTCTTTTGTTCTAGAATCTTCCGTATCATAACTGCCAAACTTTTTTCTAGTTGAATTGCCATTATTTGTTTTTACTTTATGCTTTACAACGCACAATTCCATGAATCATAAAATAGATTAAGGGCTTCTTTGGTTCAAAGGATTCTCAAAGGAATTTTGGAGGATTCTAATCATTAGGAATTTTTCCTATCTTGGTTGTTTGATTCGTAGGATTGTAAACCATAGGAATTTTTCCATATGATTCATTTGCACTAGATTTCATAGGAAACATCCCATCCACTCAAACCTCTTTGAAAGAATTCTGCGTTTTTTCTATGCACAATCAAACACTCGTACAATCCTGTAGGATTCAAGAGACATTCCACTATAATCCCATGTTTTTCCTATTCCCGCGTTCTTAGCTTTTTTATAAAAACTAATTGATTTTGAATGAGATGAACTATAAGAATTAAACAAAGGGCTACATCAGGCATATATGACTCAGAGCTTACATGCTATAGTGTGGTATTTATTCATAATTTGGTTGCAAAATCTGATGCGTGCAATGCACGTGTACCTTACTAGTACTTCGAGTATGTGCAAAACACGTAAATTAGAATACCAATGGCACGCTACACAGTGTCTCTCTTATAGTTCATGAAGCAACGTGGCACATGTGGAGGCGTTGTCGCGACCTCCTTGTGTGGATTGATCACAGTGACGTGCTGCTGGTTCCAGAAGAATGTACTCGTCCTCCCTGAGCCATACTGGCGGTACATGCACGAAGCGAAGATGTGCACGCACGCCACGCACGCACTCATTCCCTCGCACGCACACGCGGGTACACGAGCGGACGCAATTTTGTACCAAGATCCACCCCATGTGATAATTTGACGCGTGTAAAGTCGTTCACTTCATTGATGGTCAATTAATACAGCGCATGCAAATTGAGTGGACGTGAGGGCGGAAGAAAGACATTATTACTCAACTGCGCGCATGCGAGTAGTTAAATCGTGGGTTGCTAGTAGTACTTCCATTGGTCTCCTTTGTATTTTGTGCCAATTTTTGACAGTAACATAATATTTACGCATTTGAGCAGTGTAGTACTTGAAATTTATGTTCCGCTAAACTCATCGGGAGCCGTTTCGGGCCTCGAAACCAAAACCATCAATTAATCTTTACCTTGTTCCCATCACATTCGAAAGCCTGCTCACACCTACTAGTACGTACCAAACCTGAACGTGTTCCCACTATGCAGGTATTAGTACTAGTGCTAGTACTTAGGTTATAAAAAGGGGAACTACCTAACCGAAAATTACTCTACCTTTCCTCCTCATAAGTGCTTCTTCTCCGTCCGTCGTTGCCATGGCCGGTGAGCAGAGCTCTAGGTCGAGAACTACTCGTAACAAGGGAGCGGCAACCAAGGCTGCAGAAAAAAAAGAGGGCTCGCCGCCACGCAGAGACCTCGAAAGATCTCTCACGGGCAGGCGATGGCTCCCAGGAGCGCCCTAGCCGCGGAGGCGAACATGCTGAGCCGGCGGAGCTGGAGTCGTTATCCCTCAACGGCATGCCCGATCAGCTCAATAAGCAGAAGGAGTTCATCCAAGGCTTGATGGAGTTGCTGAAGGAGAGCCTCGACGACATGCCCGCTAAGCTCAATCAGCAGGGGGAGTTGACCCCGGCTTGGTGATGCTGCTGAAGAAGAGCATTGCCTCGGAGAAGAAGGCGACCGGCGAAATCCTGCGACTTCAGGAGGACAAGGCGAAGCTTTGCCACGAGATCGACCTGTTGAAGGAGAAGAACGCCGGCTGGAAGAAGCTGCATGAGAATAGTAGTTCCTCGATGAAGATGCTGCAGGCCCTCGTCATGGAATAGAAGGAGGAGTTGGCGAAGCTCCGCATCGAGCACCCGGCTGCTGTCAAGGTACGTAATGCGGCCGTGGAACAGATGATGAAGGCTCGCGTCGAGAAATCCCGCGTCATGGACAGAATGAAGAAGATGGCGGAGGAGACGCGCAAGGATATGGAGGTCGTGGAGGCGATGAAGAAGCAGTTACAACTCCGCAGCGAATTAGATCATTTGGGGTGATAATCTTCCTTCTTCTTTTGCTCCTGTGTTTCATCTTTTGCTTCGGGTGTTTCGCCGGACGTGTCACGTTCTCCGCGAGGCATGAATAGAACAATGGTTTTTTTAGGGAATGAATAGAACAATGCTAACAATGAGAGGACTAGCAAATTAGATCATTTTTATCGCCATATGGCACTGGGCTGCCATGTTTCGTGCTCCTCCGTCGCAGTACTACTCTAGTGGAAAACTTGAGTATACTGCACGGTTCTTTGCTCCTCCTCGATCAGGTCGTCGGCACATTTATACGAGCAGTCAAATCACAAGGCCCCGCCTTCCAGCAGTAATGAGCCGTCAAATCACAAAGGCCCTCGCCTCTCGTGAAACCGACCAAGCTAGACTGCCCCGTCCTCTAGCCTTTTAAAAAATGTATACTTTTGTACAGCAGTAGTATCGATGGATTGCGCCATGGAGCAAAACTTGAAAAAAAGGTGGTACATATAGAGAGCGCTCGTCGCCAAATTATGCATATAGTACTATTAAAAAGGCTAGTCACAATAATGGTGTCCAGCACAACCCACCCCTCAAATAAAACTAAGAGGGTGCTTGGATACGTTTTAGTCCCATGACTAAAAGTAGTGGGACTAAAACATGCTAGCCTCACCCATGCTTGGATCCAAATACTAAAAAGGCTAAAATCAAGTTAATGAACATTTATTATCCTCCAAACCCTCCAATCCAGAACTCGCCTGTGTTAAAGGAGAGGAGTTAAATGCGTAGAGAGAGGACTAATCCACATTTTAGTAGGGGTACCTGTCGTGGAATTGTCACGGCAGATGTCCTCGGGTTAGGACTTAGTCGTGGAGCCATCGCAATTGGGAAGCTTGAAGGGGTTAAGTGGGACAAGGAACACGAGGGTTTATACTGGTTCGGCCCCTTACGGTGAAGGTAAAAGCCTACGTCCAGTTGAGGTGGTATTAATCAGGGTTTCGATAACCAGGGAGCTAAACAGCTATGCCCGGCTCTCGATCAGATTGTTGTCGCCCCTAAACCGCTGCCGGGTCGTCCCTTTATATAGGGAGGTTGACACCCAGCGGCCCTTAGAGTCCCGGCCGGCTCATAAGAGTGTCCGGCTCGGACTCTAAACAATACTTGCCTTACACTACAAGTCTACTATAACAATGATGATAACTATGGGCAATAAGCCATCGCCGGGTCTCAGCCCATCTCTGGCCCATTATCTTGAAACTTAGCTCCGGGCTTCTGGCAATGACCCTTAGTGTAACCCGGCCCTCCTGGCGGGTGACTCCCAGGTCCATATCCTCAACATTAGGCCCCAGATTGACTTGAGCCGGCTCGTGTCAATCTTCAACTCTGGCGACAGAAAAATCTCCGGCTTACCGTTCGTGTGAAGGCCATAACCCGGAGTGACGTCATTCTCCGGACTCCGGATAATCCGCCGTGACGTCATCCTCCATTAAGTCCATTTTTTACTCCGCCAGATCCGCAACGGATCTCTGCTTTTATTGTCTTTGCGAAAATCGAGGCGCCGTGAGGGGGAGATAACCACGCCGTGGTCTCCTTGAATCTCGCGCCCACTTATGACTTACCTTATAAATAGGCCGGCCCGGCACTCTCTTCTCACACTCTCCTTCTTCTTCCTCGCGCTGTTGTTCCTCTGCCTGAGCATCTGCCGCCGCCGCCGCCGTCGCGCCCCTGATCTTCATCGACCCGGCCGCTGCATCACCCTGACCCGGACCAGATAACGGCGGCGACCTTCGCTCTTCCTCAACTCCGGTGAGTCTTCTCTTCCTTGCTAGAACAGATCTGTGGTAGGGTTCCTCCCGTTCTTCGTGTTCGTCACCTTTACCCAGAAACTCGGCAGTCGTCGTCACCACTGTAGTCGGTTGATCTTTATCCTTGCGTAAAACCACTGCGGTAGACGTTCGGAACTCATTTCATCTGCAAGAAATCCTCTTTTTACTGCATAAGAACTGTGTTCAACCTCAAGAACTTCTCCTGCCTCTGTTTTTTAGGTCTAGAAAATTTTCTCTGCTCCGAATTTTGATCCAAAAAAGTTACGGTAGCATGTGAAACCGGTTTACCACACTTAGTAAAAACGCAACCATTGAATCTCGGCGGCTTACATGTCCGGTTTAAAGAGAACCATGCTCTGTAAAATCCTCCGACTTAACTGCAGTAAGCCGTAGATGACCAACTTAACCTGAAAGCCCCGACAGCTTAGATAACCCACCATATCAATATATATCATTAGTCCCCTTCATAAGCCGTCACTGTAGTTTGAATGATAATCCCCGGCTTATAATTAACCCGGACACTTTTCTCTTCCTCATAGACCACCAACCGTCACCATGCCTCCCAAGGCTCCCATTACTTGCAACTGGATGAAACCCAACGTCACCGAAGAGACCCTGGCCAACTTTGTTAAGTCCGGATATCTGCCCAAGAGGGAAGTGATGTCCTACCGTGCCCCTGACCCGTCCGAAGAAAGACCTCAGCCGAGGGACGGGGAGGTAGTGATCTTTGCAGACCATATGAGCCGGGGCTTCGCACCGCCCGGCTCAAAATTCTTCCGGGACGTGCTCAACTTCTTTGACCTTCGGCCTCGGGATATAGGACCCAATTCCATATCCAACATCTGCAACTTCCAAGTTTTTTGTGAAGTATATCTTGGAGAAGAGCCGAGTCTGCTGCTCTTCAGAGAGCTGTTTTATTTGAACCGCCAAACCGAGTGTGCAAACGGTCCAAGTCTAGAGTTAGGCGGCATCTCCATCCAATGGCGCAGGGACTGTCTATTTCCTTACGCAGAACCGCCAAGTCACCCCAAGGACTGGAACATGACTTGGTTCTACTACCAAGACACGTCCCCGGCTGATGAGAGCCCGCTGCCCGGCTTTCGCCCAACGCGCCTGGAGCCGACTCATCCGCTATCCGACAAGCTGACTGCTGCGGAACGCCAACCTCTGCTTCCAACGATCAATAAGATCAAGGCCCTGCTAGGCAACGGTCTGAACGGAATAGACCTGGTCCGGGTCTGGATCTCATGGCGGGTGATCCCATTGAGCCGCCGCCCCGGCTTAATGTGTGAGTACACCGGGCGAAAGGATGACCCGCAGAGGCACAGTCGCAACGACCTTCCAGAAGACGTTGCCGAAGAAGAGACCAAGGCTCTATTAAACGAGAGCCTGGCAGACTGTGGAAGAACCGGGCTAGCCCCGTTCTGCAAGACCAATCCAGCCCCAGCGGTAAGCCGCGGACTTTAACCTTTCCATTTTTTTACCTGTCATCTTACTAAGAACTCATTACTGTATTTCTCAGGCTGATGATAAATTCTGGCGGGTCAAGTATGACCATGAGGCGGCCAAGAAGGCCAGGAAGGCGAAGAAAGCCGCCAAGAGAGCCGCCCCTCGCAAAAAGGGAAACAGACCCACTGCTTCGGAGCTGCTGCAATTAAGCGATAGCTCCGAGTTAGAGGTAACCCTTAAACCTTTAAACTCTTGCCATATTTATTGTTTGCTGCTGTCCACTTTACCATCATTTTGCTTATTGACAGGATGACACCGGCGCCAGTAACCCGGTGATTGAAGAGGTAACATTACTCCCCTCCGACTCGGAGCCTTTGCCACAGCTGAAAGTCCGAAGGGTAACCCAGAAAGTAAGCTTTTCTCATCCATTAGCTCATCAAGACCCTCAATTTCTTTTGAAGCAGCAGGTTCACGAAAGCCGGCGTCTCACCCGGGCCCGCAAGGACACCGACCTCTCCGCCGGGTTACCCGACGCGACAAGGAAACGTCGCACCGAGGTCTTTTCTCACTTGTACCCTTTTCATCCGTTGGCGGGTGTTATCCGTGAACCGCTTAATTCTTCTGACTCCAATTACCAGGAGACCTCCCCTTCTTCTGGTGATTCCATGCAGTCAAGTCTGCCGGCCTTCAAAACTGCACCCGGGTAATAACAATCACCTTACATTACCTGTCTGTATTTACTCTTTGTATGCCTAACACTTCTGTCTTTTCAGTGCCCAGGCAAAGCTCGCCAAAAGAGCAAAGAAGACCAGGTCAGCCGGAGTGCCGGACTTGCCTGAGCCGGAGACGACGGCTCAAGATCCGCCAGCTGCCTCCGAGGCCACCATTCCCATGGATACGGCGCCTGAAGCCCCTGCCCCGACCACCAAGACAACGACCGAAGCGTCAGCTAATCCGGAGGCCTCCGGCTCAACCCCACCGGCTAACGACCCGGACGTGGTAATTACCCGGACGGAGTATGTTGAGCCAGGGAGGCCGACCGCACTGGCCCAATGCTCCGCGAAGGGGGAGCTGCTGCGACCCCACCGGGCGAATCTGGATCTCTCGGGCTACCCCGATTTGAGCATTGGAGAGCTCGTTTCTGGCTACATCAGCCAGGTTCACAAGAGCCGGGACGCGGAGATCGCCATGGTCAATCAGATCCAACAAAAGTCTGAGGTAACCTTCTGCTGTCTTCTTACTTTCCGCATAGTGATCCTTGTCATGCTAGCCCCCAAGTCTATAACTTATACTTGGCATATGTTGTAGACTTAGAGTCCGGCTTACTTAATTGAACCAGCAGTACGTAGATAGACACGTTCAATATGCATTAGCCCCCAAGTGCCAAGTGTCTTTGCTTGGAAAGTGCTTGGGACTTATATAATGACTGTTTAATAACCCGGAAATATATGCAGGCTACTGGCAAGAAATTTGAGTTGGACCTTGCGGGTCTCAAGAGCCGTTAAAAACTCAAGAGATGGAGACCCGGAAGGCGAATGCCAAGTTTGTCTCCAGCATCGCCGCTCAGGAGAAATTGAAGACTGAATTCGACGCTGAGCGGAAGGCCTGGGCTGAGGAGAAAGCCGCACTGGTGACCCGGGCAGAACAGGCGGAGAAGGCCCTCACTGAGAAGACCGCTGAGCTCTCCGGTCTAAAGCACCAGGTTTCCCAAATGGTGGCTGCTATCTTCGGTAAGTCGCCTCACCGGCTTTCATCAAGTCTACACATGTTACGATTCACCCTTGTCACTGGCTTACCTGACCTTTATTAAACAGGTCCCAGGAGTGCCAACCTCAACCAGAGCGTGGTCACCAAGCTAAAGGCCGTGTACACCCTGGTGAAACAACTCTACACCGGGTCACAGCGCGCCTTAGCTGTGGTGGCCCTATCCAATGAGGTGCCAACCCATCTGGCTGAAGTCCTGCGCCGGCTCGCAGTTTTGCCACAGCGAATCCAAGAGCTACGTCGAGCCTCCGCAAGATCCGGAGCAATTGCCGCGCTGAGCCGGGCCAAAGCCTTCCTGCCGGAGCTAGACCCGGCAGACATCTCCCTGGGTTACCCCAGCCTGAAGGAAGACGGCTCCACCTTCGACCAGAAGGATTTCGCGGCATGCGTGAAGGCTGTACGCCCGGTGGCCACCATCATCGGGAACGACACCGACTTAACCAAGTATCAGCCGGGGTACAACGCGGAGAATCAGAGGAGTCCAACCCCTCGCTATGAAGCTCTTAGTCTGATTCCTCCGGCTCGCCAACACACCTACGCCCCCGAGATTGACCCGGCCGGGTTAATTGACGAAGAAGCTCAGTTCGAAGCTCTCAGCGGCATCAACTGGAAGTCATCGACCTTCGAAGCCTTGGGATCAGCCGGAGCAGAAGATGAGCCGGGGACTTCGACTCAGCAGGCGTCATAAACCGGCTAGCGGCTCACCAAACAACGCTCCACCCTTGAAACTTTGAAAGATTTTTGTAATAGAATAAGTGCAACAATTTATCTCTGCCGTGCCATCGTGCACGTAATGAATGCTGAAATCCTTTGAAGTCATTCTTTTGATGCTCCTCTGGGTCATAATTATCCTTCGTGCTTCTCAACCTTTAAAAAAGTACCTTCAAGCATCTGCATAGAAAGGTAAATCACAAGTCTCAAGACGGCTTACCACCCTCCGGATTAAATGACCCGGGTAGCATGGTTGGTATCTTAACTCTAATGGACTTGTCTTGATGACATCCAGGATGTTCAATTAACAAGATAACTCCAAAATTAAGCCGGTCAAGCGAAACCCGGCCATGCACACGTTGTCATAATCAGAGTAGACTTTGCGATAAATCGGAACTTAGGGGCTTCCAGTTCGAATACGACCAGAGACCCGGCCCGAAAGGGGTTTAAGCCAAGATTCGGATACGATCATATAGCCCCCAATGGGTGTGGCGATGCCAATCAAGAGGGTACCGACAGCTATGTTCTCTTGGGTTCGAATACGGCCCATGTTTGAACAGGAAGCCCCCAAGTGATTCTGAAAATTGTTTAACGACGCTGATTCGAATACGATCCACGTCGGTTCTCAGAGGGGTTACACTATGATTCAAATATGACCAAAGGCAACCTCCCAATGAGCTCGGCACTTTGCCAAGTATCGACAGCTATGTTCTCTTGGGTTCGAATACGACCCATGTTTGAACAGGAAGCCCCCAAGTGATCTTACTGCCTACGGCTAGACTCAAATGCGATCATAAGCCGGATCCTCCTTTCAAATTAGTATGACACGTATATTTGGAGGAGAAAAAAGGACAGAGGTCCTGCTTTATTGCTTATCATAATATATATATGTCTGAGATAAATATGTACACCACAAGAGCCAGTAGCTCAAGTGTAATAAGGCCGAAGCTGAGCGATATTCCACGGCCGACGGGTCTCCTCCTCAGATTTACGCGAATCTTTACGTTCCCGAACATCAATGAGGTAATATGACCCGTTGTGCAAGTTCTTACTGACCACAAAGGGCCCTTCCCAAGGTGGGGATAATTTGTGTGCATCTGTTTGATCCTGGATGAGCCGGAGCACAAGGTCGCCTTCCTGGAAGACCCGGGTTTTGACCGGCGGCTATGATAACGGCGCAGGTCTTGTTGGTAAATCGCTGAACGGGCTGCTGCCACATCACGCTGTTCATCCAACAAGTCCAGAGCAACTTGGCGCGCCTGTTCATTGTCCGTCTCAACATAAGCCGCCACACGAGGTGAATCGTGACGGATGTCGCTAGGGAGGACCGCTTCTGCCCCATAAACCATGAAGAAAGGCGTGAAGCCAGTAGACCTGTTAGGAGTAGTGTTGATGCTCCATAAGACGGAGGGCAACTCCTCCACCCAACAACCCGGCGTCCGTTGCAAAGGGACCAAAAGCCGGGGTTTGATGCCCTTCAGAATCTCCTGGTTAGCTCTCTCAGCTTGACCATTGGACTGGGGATGAGCCACTGAAGAAACATCAAGCCGGATATGCTCTCGTTGACAAAACTCCTCCATAGCGCCTTTGGACAGATTAGTGCCATTGTCTGTTATGATGCTGTGCGGAAAGCCGAAGCGGAAGATCACCTTTTTCATAAATTGAACCGCCGTGGCTGCATCACACTTGCTAACTGGCTCAGCTTCCACCCACTTCGTGAATTTGTCCACTGCCACCAAGAGGTGGGTCTTCTTATCCTTGGACCGTTTAAAAGGCCCGACCATATCAAGCCCCCAGACTGCAAAGGGCCAAGTGATCGGGATCATCCTCAATTCCTGAGCCGGCACATGAGCCCGTCGGGAGAACCTCTGACAACCATCACACTTACTGACCAAGTCCTCCGCATCAGCGTGAGCCGTCAACCAATAAAAACCATGACGGAATGCCTTGGCCACAAGGGATTTTGAGCCGGCATGATGGCCGCAATCCCCTTCATGGATCTCGCGCAAGATCTCTTGACCTTCCTCAGGGGAAATACAACGCTGAAATACCCCTGAAACACTGCGATGATGCAACTCGCCGTTGATAACAATCATTGACTTGGCCCGCCGGATTATTTGCCTGGCCAAAGTTTCATCCTCAGGCAACTCTCCCCGGGTTATATAAACCAAGTACGGCATTGTCCAGTCTGGTATGACATGAAGAGCCGCCACCAGTCGTGCCTCCGGGTCAGGGATAGCCAAGTCCTCCTTTGTAGGCAACTTAACCGAAGGGTTATATAGGACATCCAGGAAAGTGTTAGGCGGCACCGGCTTTCGCTGAGAGCCGAGCCGGCTTAAAGCATCAGCTGCCTCGTTCTTCCTGCGATCAATGTGCTCCACTTGATATCCCTGAAAGTGCCCAGCAATGGCATTAACCTCGCGGCGATAAGCCGCCATGAGGGGATCCTTAGAATCCCAAGTGCCTGATACTTGTTGAACCACCAAATCTGAGTCCCCAAAGCACCGTAGCCGGCTTAAGCTCATCTCCTTAGCCACCCGAAGACCGTGGAGTAAGGCCTCGTATTCAGCCGCATTGTTAGTGAAAGGAAACATCAATTGTAGCACATACTGGAACTTGTCACCCCTAGGGGAAGCCAATACAACACCAGCCCCCGAGCCCTCCAGCTGCCTGGACCCATCAAAGTGAATAGTCCAATAGGTGTTATCCGGCTTCTGCTCAGGCACTTGCGACTCTGTCCAATCATTAATAAAATCCACCAAAGCCTGAGACTTAACAGCAGTGCGTGGCACATATTTGAGGCCATGAGGCCCAAGCTCAATAGCCCACTTAGCAATTCTCCCTGTAGCCTCTCGGTTCTGGATAATATCCCCAAGAGGGGCAGAACTGACCACAGTGATGGGATGACCCTGAAAATAATGCTTGAGTTTCCGGCTCGCCATGAACACACCATATACAAGCTTCTGCCAGTGCGGGTATCGCTGCTTGGACTCAATAAGCACCTCACTGACATAATAAACCGGCCGCTGAACCGGATGCTCCTTACCCGTCTCCTTACGCTCCACCACCATAGCCACACTGACGGCTCGTGTGTTTGCCGCCACATACAGTAGCAAGGGCTCCTTATCAACCGGAGCAGCAAGGACGGGGGGCTCTGCCAGTTGCTTTTTCAAATCCTCGAAGGCGGTATTAGCTGCATCATTCCAGACAAAGTTATCCGTTTTCTTCATCAACTGATATAAGGGCATAGCCTTCTCACCCAAGCGGCTTATGAACCGGCTTAAAGCAGCGATGCGACCTGCCAAACGCTGAACATCATTTATACATGCCGGCTTAGCTAGAGAAGTGATAGCTTTGATCTTCTCCGGGTTAGCTTCAATTCCTCTGTCAGAAACCAAGAAGCCCAATAGCTTGCCCGCAGGAACACCAAAAACACATTTGGCCAGGTTAAGCATCATCTTGTAGACCCGGAGATTATTGAAGGTTTCCCTTAAGTCATCTATCAGGGTTTCCTCCTTGATGGACTTAACCACAATATCGTCCACATAAGCGTGAACATTGCGCCCGATCTGTTTATGGAGACAATTCTGTACACAATGCTGGTAAGTCGCCTGCGCACACTTGAGCCCAAAGGGCATAGAGACATAGCAGAAGGCTCCAAAGGGAGTGATGAACGCCGTCTTCTCCTGGTCCTTAACTGCCATCTTAATCTGATGATACCCGGAATAGGCATCCAAGAAACTTAAGCGTGCACAACCTGCCGTAGCATCAATGATCTGATCAATACGGGGGAGAGCAAAAGGATCAGCCGGACACGCCTTGTTCAAGTCCGTGTAGTCCACACACATCCGCCAGGTGCCGTTCTTCTTAAGTACAAGCACCGGGTTAGCCAACCACTCTGGGTGAAAAACCTCAACAATGAACCCGGCCGCCAAAAGCCGGGCCACTTCTTCACCAATAGCCTTCCGCCTCTCTTCGTTAAACCGTCGAAGGAACTGTCTGACCGGCTTAAATTTTGGATCAACATTGAGAGTGTGCTCAGCGAGTTCTCTAGGTACACCTGGCATGTCAGAAGGTTTCCATGCGAAGATGTCCCTATTCTCACGGATGAACTCGATGAGCGCGCCTTCCTATTTCAGGTCCAGATTTGCACTGATGCTGAACTGCTGAGACGAGTCACCTGGAACAAAATCAACAAGTTTAGTCTCATCAGCTGATTTAAACTTCATTGCTGGTTCATTCTCCGTGGTTGGCTTTTTCAGAGAGGTCATATCTATTGGGTCTACATTGTCTTTATAAAATTTCAACTCTTCTGTGGCACAAACAGACTCTGCATAAGCCGCGTCACCTTCCTCACACTCCAGAGCCACTTTCCGGCTGCCGTGAACCGTAATGGTCCCGTTGTGACCCGGCATCTTGAGTTGTAAGTACACATAACACGGCCGTGCCATGAACTTGGCGTAAGCCGGCCGTCCAAATATGGCGTGGTAAGGACTTCTTATCTTGACCACCTCAAAGGTCAACTTCTCCACCCTGTAGTTGTTCTCATCACCGAATGCCACTTCCAGTTCAATCTTGCCGACTGGATAAGCCGATTTACCGGGTACCACACCATGGAAGATAGTATTTGACTGGCTGAGGTTCTTATCAACTAGCCCCATACGACGGAAAGTCTCATAATAGAGGATGTTGATGCTGCTGCCTCCATCCATGAGTACCTTTGTGAACTTATAGCCTCCCACTTGAGGAGCCACCACTAAGGCCAGGTGGCCCGGGTTATCCACCCGGGGAGGGTGATCCTCCCTACTCCACACTATGGGCTGCTCCGACCACCGTAAGTAGCGTGGAACCGCCGGCTCAACAGCATTAACAGCCCTCTTGTGAAGCTTCTCGTCTCGTTTGCACAAACTAGTGGTGAACACGTGATACTGTCCACCGCTAAGCTGCTTTGGGTTGGTCTGATAGCCCCCCTGTTGCTATTGATGACCCTGACCAGACTGTTGATTAAAGCCCCCTTGACCGTTCTGAGGACCGGAATTTGACCCGCCGCCCGGGCCATGAAAGCCGCCGGCGCCTGAGCCGCCACCCGGACCATTGTAGTTTTTAAAGGCCTTCATGATAGCACAATCCTTCCACAGATGAGTCGCTGGCTTCTCTCTAGAACCGTGTCTCGGACAAGGTTCATTCAACAGCTGTTCCAGAGAAGGTCCTGACCCGCCGCCTCGGGGAGGGGGCCTCCCCTTGCGTCGCTGGTTATTACCTTGAGAGTTGGTGTTGGCTACAAACTCTAGGCTGCCATCGGCCTTGCGCTTGCCTCCTCCTTGGTTCCCCGGGCTAAACTGAGGACCCTTGCCGTTGTCGTTCTTCTTTCCCTTCCCTGCCCTTTCATCATCTGAAGGGGGATCCTTGGTACCATCGGAATCGGCGTACTTGACAAGAGCTGCCATCAGTGTACCCATATCAGTACAGTCACGCTTAAGCCGCCCGAGTTTCATCTTTAGGGGCACAAAGCGACAGTTTTGTTCCAACATTAAGACTGCAGAGCCGGCATCCATCTTATCCGATGAATGTATGATCTCCTTGACCCGGCGAACCCAATGGGTCGTGGATTCACCCTCCTGCTGCTTACAGTTAGTCAGATCCACGATTGACATAGATTGCCTGCAGGTATCTTTGAAGTTTTGAATGAACCGGGCTTTCAGCTCAGCCCAAGACCCGATGGAGTTTGGCGGTAACCCTTTCAACCACGTGCGGGCAGTTCCATCTAACATCATGGTGAAATATTTGGCCATGGCCGCCTCGCTGACTTCCAGCAATTCCATAGCCATCTCATAACTCTCGATCCAGGCTGCCGGCTGTAAGTCTGCTGTATAGTTAGGCACCTTCCTAGGTCCTTTGAAGTCCTTGGGTAGACGTTCATTACGGATAGCTGGCATCAAACACGGGACACCCCCGGTTCTAGTAGGGATACCCGCATCAACGGACATCGTCGGATAAGCCGGGGGGGTCTGGTAAGCCGTCACTTGAGGCGCCTGCTCCGCCTCCTGGCGTGCTTGGCCTGCTACGTAGAAGGCTCTATTATGAGCCGGGCCATGACCAGGGGACGGGTCATGGCGTCGGACATTACTTGAGCCGGTCGCCGAGACCATGTGCCGGCTGTAACTCGGGCTCTGCCCTGGACGAGGGGTTGAATGGATCCTATCCCGGCTGTAGGAGTACGCCTCTTGCTGCGCCAGCGCTGTCTGGAGGAGTTCTCTGACCCGGCGGGTCTCAATAGCCGTCGGAGAGTCGCCATCAACGGGCAGAGCCGCCAGCCGTGCCACCGCGGCGACCATGTTCTCCAGCGGGTTATTATAATGGCCCGGGGGTATTGGCACATATTGAGGCGGGGCAGGGGGCCCCTGGGGAGGCCCCATCACTCGTGGTTGAATAAGGGGTCCAGACCCGGGTGCTACGACCCCTGGCGGGTGACTAGACCCTGCACCTGGCGTGTTGAAGAGGTTGCGCGGATCGTAGACCGGCGGGAGTCGAGATTGAGCCTTTTGATGCCTCCTTCTCATGACCTCATTGGCCGCGTTCTGATCCATCGTGAGTTGGAAGGACTGCGCCTGAATCAGCTGAGTCCGGGCATCGAGAGCCGCCCGCTCCGCAGCCAGTCTGATCCCTTCCGCTGCAAGGTCCTCTTTAGCTTTTATCAGATCCAATTTTAGCTGTGCCACCGCCGCATCATGCTGAACTTGATCCGCCGGGTCGACCGTTGCGGTTAACAGGGCCGTCATCTTATCCGTGAGATCCATCAGCACCTGAGCCGGGGAAGGCACCGGGTTTTCCGATCCGGAAGCGGGGTTCTGAACAGGCTGCGCACCAGCCATAAAAACTCCAACCTGACTTGGCGGCTCAAAAAGGTCCGGAATACTGCTGCCATCGGAATAACTCATGAGCCTGCCATCTTGAAGTTGGTACAACGAGTTTGACTCATCAGCGGCCGACTCGCCGTCAGAGCCGGCGGCCGCCTCATCCCCAGACCCAGATGGATCAGAGGGCCCTCCGTGGATGCATCCCACAAAAGCGCGCTTTAAGGCAGGCCGGGCCCGGGCGGGTCGTGCGCGCTGAGCCGTTCCGATGAGACCGGCACGGAGATCCGGCTCGGGGCCCGGCTCTCCAATCTTGCCGATGAAGACATGAATTCCACTGAAGGGGACCCGGTACCCGTACTCCACTGAGCCGGCGTCGGGGCCCCAGTCCGCATCGTCGATGTAGAGCTTGCCGCGACGACTCTTGGTCATCCGGCCCACAGCATATCCCTTGAGCCCTTCGAAGCTGCCCTTCAAGAACTCAAATCCACCGTGCGCCAGCCCCACGGTGGGCGCCAACTGTCGTGGAATTGTCACGGCAGATGTCCTCGGGTTAGGACTTAGTCATGGAGCCATCGCAATTGGGAAGCTTGAAGGGGTTAAGTGGGACAAGGAACACGAGGGTTTATACTGGTTCGGCCCCTTACGGTGAAGGTAAAAGCCTACGTCCAGTTGAGGTGGTATTAATCAGGTTTTCGATAACCAGGGAGCTAAACAGCTATGCCCGGCTCTCGATCAGATTGTTGTCGCCCCTAAACCGCTGCCGGGTCGTCCCTTTATATAGGGAGGTTGACACCCAGCGGCCCTTAGAGTCCCGGCCGGCTCATAAGAGTGTCCGGCTCGGACTCTAAACAATACTTGCCTTACACTACAAGTCTACTATAACAATGATGATAACTATGGGCAATAAGCCATCGCCGGGTCTCAGCCCATCTCTGGCCCATTATCTTGAAACTTAGCTCCGGGCTTCTGGCAATGACCCTTAGTGTAACCCGGCCCTCCTGGCGGGTGACTCCCAGGTCCATATCCTCAACAGTACCCCTGACTAAAAATTTTTAGTCTCAAGACTAGTTTTAGCCCCTCTTTAGTCAGGGGTGCTTGGAACTTTAGCCTCTTAAAGAGACTATTTTTAGTCAGACTAAAATAAGTCCCTTGGATCCAAGAACCCTCTAAGCATCCTGGAATTCTTTGACAAAACTAAGCACCCTGAAATTCTTTGACAACTAAACTGCTGGCTATATGATGTTGGCCATATATATTGTACGTATACAATGTGAAGAAACGAGTGGTAGTACTATACCAACTAAAAGATGAAATGTAAGAAATACTAATATGTACGTACTGAAGTGTTAAAGTAACGAGAAGAAACATAACATAGTTCTGCTGGGGGCTCAGCACAACACACCCCTCAAATTAAATTAAGCACACCTGAAATTAAACTTTGCAACTATTTCGGTAGACACTGCATTAGAACCACCATGAGCAACGACACTGCCACCTTACTCGGAGTCCTTGTCCACGTCCTCGACTTCGTCCTTGTCCCTCTTCCTCTTGGCCGATACTTCTTTGCTTGAACCGCACACTTGGCTGTTGCTCTTCATCCAACCCTTGTAGATATTGAAGCAAAGGTAGCCATCCATTGCAGCGTAGTGGATGTGGTCTATATCTAGTACATTCCGCTGCCATGCATGACGATGAAACGTGTATGGAGGTTTCTCCAGTTTACCATACGAAGGATGAACCATGGCTCCTGCCAGGGTCAGCATTGAAGGCTGACGAGAGGACACCAGTCGATTCTTCTGGAGGTCGAAGGTGTTGCCTACAACGAGGCCTATCCGACGCAGGACTTCTTTGTCATTACCAAAGTCTACAGTAACGAATTTGACTAGGTTGCTCTCGAGGAAGTCCTTAAAATCCTGGCACTCAATGTCGGCATGGCATATGTGGTAGACCAAGCATAAGTCATGCACACAAACCTGGATCACGGCGGGCTTCTTCCTCTCTTCGTCCTTTAGATTCTTCTCTCGTCCCAGGACTGTGGTGTACTCAACATCTAGCCCAGCGACGCACTCATCATCTGAGTCTTTGAACATGCGTCTGAAGCGAGAAAGGCATCCTTTCGCCGTCGCCGAAGAACGGGTGTAGATGACGTCGAACTCATCGCCGGTGATGGTTCTAACCTTGTACTCACCGCCGATCGTGGAGATTTGGGACGCCATGGATTTGGGAGGAGGGTTAGGATTAGTGGAACTGCTGTAATGTGAATGGACGGGACGACTAGGAGCGAACCGCTGTAGTATTGAAGGACGTGCGGGGACGAGTAGGAGTGAACTGCCAGCGTGCGAACGGCAGGGTAGTGGCTTTCCATTCTCCCATGATACGGGCTTCCGTGAGCCCTTGGATCCGAGATCGAACGGTTGCATGGCGTGATTCTAGACCTATGGGTGAATATCCTATCCTGGAGGGTTATTCTGCAAATTTTCAGCAACTTAGCATGCGACCGTTTGATCTCAGATCCAAGGGCTGCCAGCAGCCCGTATCATGGTCGCGCCTACCACGACCGTCGCGTCGCTTGCGCGGTCGCGCCCTTGGAGATTTAACACGGTGCATTAGGCTATCTGATGTTGGCATGTCATACATAGTCATCACTTAGTCACTCATACTACAACAAGGTTGGCTATAAGTGTATTTTTTTACTCCTCTCTATCTCTTTCTTCGTACTCCCTCCGTCCCATAATATAAGAACGTTTTTGACACTAGTGTAGTGCCAAAAACGTTCTTATATTATGGGACACAGGGAGTATTAGTATTTATTGCATTTGCCAAGGAGTGACCTCTTCCAATGAAATGGTGTTGCTAAGTTTGCTTCATTTAATTAGCTATAGAATCAAAATTGTCTTTTCACCTAGGTACACGCGCTTAGCACCGTTTCTTCCTTGGGTCACCAAACTAGTCTCTCTCTTCCTGATTAACTTGCCACATCAGACTTTATGCCTATGTGGCAAGCTTAAGCACCTGTAGGAGCAAGTAAAAGTAAGTACAATAGTGCGCTTTACATGGCATTTTTGCATATGTGGAGGAAAGAGAGGCAAGGAAAAAAGTGGAGAAGTGGGCTCTCATGCAAGAGCCAGCCTCTACTACATGGTGGAGCATTGGGAGAGGCACCTGTAAGGAGGTGGTCAGGAATCGGGAGACTCACGCCGGTCGTAGCGCCGTAGTTAAAATGATAATGGCAAGTCAAATCATGGGGCCCCACCTGTCCAGCAGTAACTCGTTGTCAAATCACACAGCCCTACGTTTGCAGCAGCCTACTCCCTCGTCTTCTTGCGTCTCTGTCGAACCGACTAGGCGGAACTGCCCCGCCGCCTACCGCGCAGGAAAAGCCCTGCCCTCGACTTTTAAATAGTATACAGTATACTAATTTTGTATCCATGGATTGCGCCCGCGCCATGGAGCAAATCGTCTAGAAAATGGCGGTACACATGTACGGAGTATACAACACGCCCGTCACGTTCGCGTCGCACCCCAGACGGTCGGTCGGTCTGGCACGCTGCTCTTTGAATGGAACGCGCGTCATATTGCGTTTGCACACACATGTGGGACGACAATTGAGAACCGACCATAGGCACACTCCTCGGCCCCGCAAGTCGGGTGACTTAATAGAAGAGGGAGACGAGCGATAGTACTAGAGAAGTGTTGTACTACGTTGGTGCCTGGACGATCCCTGCAAGACACAAAATATTAGTTCATCCATGCATGTGACCAGACTCCAGCAGACACGCCTGGATTGGCTATCGTGTACATGTCGTGCAGGCTGTGTTGTACATGGCTGTAGTTGTGGTGAGAAATCTAAAAAAAGGTTTCTTGTCATCTCGCAAAATTAGGTGTCATGTGCTTCGGATCACTGTGAGGGTTAAACAGCGACAACTGAGTTGGGCTAGTCATTGGGGGCACATGCACGAACAGTGACTACTCGGCTGCCATCTAGGTCAAGCCGGCTATGTTAATTAGGACATCTATCGACGGACCCCTTTTCTACGAGTTTATCTTTAATTTGAGCTTTGTTCCTCGTCTAGTTTGTCCGTCGGGATTCATGTTGTCTCCTTTGTGCAGTGAGGTTATGATTTCTTGTCATGTGGCATTTTTTCATGTTATATGTTATAATCCGGCGCTTCAGATCAAAATGACGACAACTGCGCCTCCGGGCCACGTGCATGAAGACTTCTCGACAGTCATTGACGAGGTCAAGCCGTCTCCGGTAGACAAAAGAAAACTAGTACTACTCCACTATATAGGCAGGAGCCTCCGCGCTTGCTTGCTAGTGTTGCTCTCTTCACACTGTCTCGGCCTCTCCAGATCTAAACACGACAGCGGTGGCCACACTCTCTCTCTCTGCTCACCGCTGGTCACAGATCCAGCCGGATCCTCTCCGCCGGGGAAGGTGAGAAGGTGCAACGTTCACGCGGTCGTCCTTCGCGACGGCTCTTACCCACTACTGGGCGCGTCCCGATCAGCCTGCCTTGCCGTTCTCTCCCAAGCACTGCTGGCGAGGGAGGGCCTCCGACCCCTTCTTCCCCGCTGCCGTAGTGTGGGCAGATCCGGCCCCCCACCGCCCACCTAGCGACATCCCAGCGACCATCAGGTATAACTTCCTTCGAAATCGGCCTTGCTCTGCTTCTCGAGCTCCTGACGTCGCTGCATTTGTATCTTTTACTATTTCTCAGGCCCCCTCGTAGATAGGATCGATCGGTTGTTCGAAAACCACCTTTTTTTACGTTTAAGAGGTAAAACTAGTTCATGCACTCGAATCTAGTACTACCTGGTTCAAACAAGGAAGAAATGGGGTGGGGGTGGGGGAGGATTTGTTACCTGAATCTAGGACTTGGTCGAAAGAGGAAATAATGGGGGCGAAAAGTAGCAGAGACTGGCTATCCAACTGGTCTCTAGGTCTAATAGGGAAATAAAGGGAAACGCAGTACAAACTCAATATAAACCCGATCTATTGGTTGAAAAAGGAAAGAAAGTGGGGACTGGGGGACAAGTCAACAGAGTAAGTCCAGCACTAGATTTGCTAGCCTCACACAGTATAAGGTGGCTATACCGAACAAAAATGGGACCAACCCAGATATCCTGTTCTGATGTTTGTTGCCCCGAGCCACTCTTATGTAATGCCACTGGTAAAATGTAGCAGTCGCACTGTTAAAAGTAAGGACACGTTAAACCAATGTTGTTTTCAATGTAATGCCTCCAGTAATATGAATCAATGGCACTTCTTTACATGTCCTGCTAAAATTTCCCATTAAGATAAGTTGGTTCTTTTCATTAGAAATGCAACTGTCCTGGTCCGCCTACTCTCCCGTGCCCAAAGTAATGTCGTATTTAACGGTTGTCATAGTTAATCCTAATGCCCACACTAATATCTAGCAATGCCAGTGCTTTAGAAATTGCTACTGTCCTTGTAGGATTGCCATTCAGATAAGGAACATGCTTCTTTTCATTTGATGCATGTTTCATCACTTGTTAGTCACCCTCCTTTCCACCTTTTTTTGTGCAAACAGAGATATACATTTCACGCTCAATCTTAGTTGAACTGCACAAATGATATCCAAATTATAGTTGAGCATTCCAGGAGCTTCACAACCAACCTTGATGTTGCTCAATTTTATTGCAACTAATGAAGAAGAAGCTCTGTGGGTTTCGTTTTCTGATGGAAATGGAACCGGGGCTGGAGCCCTTTTCTTAAAAAAAATTGAAGAAGAAGTTGCTAGCTCACGGGACATTGCTTCATTTTAGGTGAACTGCACCAAAAGGTCCCATTAATTGAATCATCCATGTTGGTGACTGAAAGAGCCAGCTTCAGCATCCCATTCTAAGCACCCCCGGCCTCCATCCTTGCGACGCACGGTACACCTCGTTTGCCACCTGCTCGACCCTAGTGTCACTAATAAAATGAAGTAATAATACAGTTAAAATAGAGCTAGTGTCATCTCTATCATTTCATTTCCAATGTAGATAAATAAAGTGCTTCTCTTTGTTAATGTATGTTTCATCAACTAGTCCCATTGTTAATGTTTAAGCGTTTCTGCAAACTGGGGTGCTTAATTTTAGTTGATATGTACAAAAATAGAGATTTGAATGTCTCAAGGCGCCTCCTTGTACTACCGCTATACACTGATGTTCATCACTGGCAGAAGGTGTATCTGGGAGACTTGGGACGATGTCCAGTATGAGGCGTACCGTATGAGGCGTCGCAGGGCCCATCTCGCCCTCGCAGCATGGCATACTATGATACTATCGCAATATTTTCTTCTATTTATTTTGTGTGTTTCATCAACTAGTGCCACTATAATGTAATCACGCTTTTTCATTATCTGTGCAAACAGGGTTATTCAGCTGCATTTTGGTGGAACTGCACAAATGTACGTATGGAACCGGCATATATGCAGAGTGCGAGGTGTGCCAAGTAAAAATTACCGACACCAACCATGCTGCATGCACGCATTGGCATCCACCACCACCAGTGGGATGTGTGGCGCTCTCTGTGGATGGATCTTTCTCGGCAGCAAATCATCAAACCAAATACTAGTAGCCTATATTGGCAGTTTTCTAGGGAGTACTCTTTTCTGAAAGAAGCACCAATCTGTTTTTCTTTATTTGTACACTGTGTCACAACTTTGACCCAAAGGTCCAGAGCTATTTTAGGGTGATTGGCGTAGTACTCGGAGACTGATTGTAAGCATGATTTTCATTAGCTGTCACACTGATTGTAAGCATGAGCAGGTGGAAGATTAGGTTAGTGCGAAGCTTACCTTAAACCCTACCGCCGCCGTTGAAACGAGGCGAGCGTCGAGGGAACCGTGGAGAACGGCGGGGAAGCGACGTCGCGCCATCCAGCCTCCTCTTGCGGTGGGAGAACGAATACTCCTGTGGCTCCGGCTGGCTCTGCACCCTCACGAACGGCACACCATACACGATCGATTCATTATCCTCTAGGTGCTCGACCTTCGACCTGTACGCCCACCACCTCCGCCTGACTGTCGCCTCGGGCGAATCTGTCTGCTCCATCGCCCAGAGGAGATACTCGATGAACTCGGAGGACTGCGGCGTGACTGCCGCCGAGGAGTACATGTACATCACCATCGTCTTGCTCTTTCGCATACATTGCCACATGGCCCGCACCGTCCTCGAAATCTCCCACTCATTGTCAAACCAACTAAGGATCTCCTTCAACCTGGCTAACTTTGCCTGGTCACCGCCGGCGATCTTCCTGATTCGCTGCTGCATCCTCTCCATAGATGTCCTTCTGAGTGGTCCGGTGCTAGCTTTGGAAGATGGGAGGAGAGACGGTGGTCTTGCAATAGAGAAGAGGGAGAGGCGAGACGGTGGTTTTGGAATGGAGATGATGGAGAGGAGAGGAGGTGGTTTTGCAATGGAGAAGATCAGAAGAGGGAGAGGCGAGACGGTGGTTTTGGAATGGAGATGATGGAGAGGAGAGGAGGTGGTTTTGCAATGGAGAAGATCAGAGGAGGGAGAGGCGAGACGGTGGTTTTGGAATGGAGATGATGGAGTGGAGAGGAGGTGGTTTTGCAATGGAGAAGAGGGAGAGGAGCGTGCGGCAGCGATTTAGGATTGGACGAGAGGGCCGGCGCGCTGTGACTGGATCAAAATCAAAATCAATTTACCCTTCAATTAAGAAAGCGACCCCACATTACTAGTCTCCCTTCTATTCTGGGTCATAATTGACCATGATTTTCGCACATAAAATATATGTTATACGTTGCAAAAATAATATAATTTGAAAGTACATTCAGATGCGAACCAAACGATACAATTTTTGGTGACATGCATTCACATTTTGCTTGTCAAATACAGTATGTGGTCAAACTTTGACCCAAAATACGCAAAACAACAAAAAGATACTTCCAAGACCAGCGCCGCTCTTCCGCTCTTCTCCTCTTAAACCACCGCCGCTCCTCTCCTGTTCCAATCTAAATGCAGCGCCGCTCCTCTCCTCTTCCATTTCAAAACCACCGCCCCTCCTCTCCTGTTCCAGTCCAAAACCAGCGTCGCTCCTCTCCCGTTCTAATCCAAAACCAGCGCTGCTCCTCTCCTCTTCCATTCAAAAACCACCGCCGGCGAGTGAAGGTGTTGTGGAGAAGTAGATCGATGGAGGAGTACAACTGATACGTGAGGATCGCAGACGGCGCCCCTGTGAAGCTAGCTAGGATGTTGGAGATACAGTCTTGGTTTGACAACAAGGACCAACTAGCGGCGACGGCGACATCCATGGCCAAATATCTGCAACAGAGCGAAAAGGCGGCGATACTCCCGGAGGGAGTCGCGCCGGAGTACATAGAGCTGCTCCTCTGGGCCATGGAGCAAATAGATTCACCGAATCCGATCGTGAGGGAGCGGTGGTGGGAGTATCGATCCCAGATGGAGCATCCACCAGAGATTGAAGGATCGAGCATCTACAGGGTGCCGTTTGTGAGGGTGTCCTGCCAGAGCGAGCCGGTGGAGTCTTCGTCGACCGAACCCAACTACAAGAGGAGAAAAGCAGTTGGCCCGA